>NC_086450.1:11176907-11476907 GCF_028390025.1 Pseudophryne corroboree | reverse complement strand
CGGTCTTTTTCTGCATTCGCCGTTGTTTAACTATTGTCATTATTATTTTAGATTGATGTTTAAGAATTAATGGGCCTGGAAATAAAATGCAAAGGGGGAGATGTAGCAAACCTTGGAGAGAGATAAAGTAGCAGCCAAACAGCTCCTGACATTTTTTAAACACAGCCTGTAACGTGTAAGTTAGGAGTTGGTTGGTTGGAACTTTGGGGTGTATTTACTAAGCCTTGGAGAGAGATAAAGTGTAAAGAGATAAAGTACCAGCCAATCAGTTCCTGCCATTTTTCGAACTCGTTGATAAATGGGCCCCCGAGTTCCGCCTCATCTGCGACTCTGGGGGTCATTCTGACCTGATCGCTCGTTGCCGTTCATCGCAGCGATCAGGTCAGAAGTGCGCATGCGCTGGTGCCGCAGTGCGCCGGTGCATGCAAGACAGCCAACAGCTGTTGTTGTCTAGCGATCGCCTCTGCCTGATTGACAGGCAGAGGCGGTCGCTGGGCGGGAGGGGGAGGCATGGCAGCGTTTGGCCGCCGTTTTGTGGGCGCGGTCCGGCCAACGCAGGCATGGCCGGACTATGCAGTGGGTGGGCCGCAGGGGCTGCGTTACGTTACATGGGCAGCGACGAGTAACTCCCGGCCAACCGTAGGAGCTGCGCTGGCCGGGAGTTACTCTTCAAGTACAATAGCATCGCCGCTGTGTGATGCGTGTGTACTTCTGCGGGGGGGGGGGGGAGCGGCCATTTCAGTGTGAGTGATCGTAGCTGTGCTAAATTCTGGAGACCCCATAAGCGGTAAACTGGGGAAAGTCTCCTAGTAGGCATTTGGGCTGTAAAATGTAATATATATCATATTTATACTGTACATTTACCTGGTGTAGCATTCAGCTGTGGTATCTACCTAGCTGGGTAATAGGGTTATAGTGCCCATATACACGGGGTGTGCAGCACACACCTGTTACACAGCACCAATCAGAATAATCAGTTCATAGACCAGGTTCGCCAGGCACCGACTGAACCGTGTACATGGGGGAGGGGCAGTGATGTCTGTGGACAATCCAATCCAGCGCCACCTTGTCATCAGCCAGCCCCTGAGGAGCAAGAGGTGAATGGACGGAGTTGAGGCATGGACGTCTGGGGGCATGCTATGCCACGCACAACCTAAAGAGGACCCTACACATGGCTGTGCCCATTTATGTCTCTGTAAGCGGGAGATGTATCAAACCTACTGTACTCAAGAGAGAAAACGTTGCCCATAGCAGCCAGAGGCTACCTATCACTTTATAGAATATACAGTACTTGATAAATGCCAGCTGGAAGCTATGGCAACTTCTCCACTTTGTAAGAGGTGATTTTGGTGCCTTCATCTCTTGCCGCATTGAGCAGCAGAACTACTTAGGGGTCTATTTACTAAGCCTTGGAGAGAGATAAAGTGGAGAGAAATAAAGTAGCAGTCAACCAGCTCCTCCTAACTGTCATTTTCCAAACCCAGCCTGTACCATGACAGTTAGGAGCTGATTGGCTGGTACTTTATTTCTCTCCACTTTATCTCTCTCCAAGGCTTAGTAAATAGAGCCCAGAGTTTATTTGTGAATGTTCACAGACGTGCACACTATCACAGCCAGCTTACTGACTTTCAGATGTCCCTCTCCAGGAGGGGGCAGTCAGGACAGCACAGCAGGGGATGGTTCGGGGGGGAGGGGTGGGGGGGGTTGCGGCACAGGTTGCGGTTTGGGGGCATAGCGTGGCAAGGGAAGCTGTGGGTAGGGGCGTGGTTGCATCATCGTACGATGACGCAAATCAGCACGAATCGCGTCATCTGCAGTCTGGCGGTTGGGGGAAGTCTGGTGACTGGGGGCAGTTTGGTGGCTGGGGTCAGATGATGGCTAGCTCCGGGAGACTTGCCCACTCTTCCGGGTGGCAGAGAACGCCAGCTGATTTTTGGGAGCCTTCCCGGCTGTTTCAGGAGAGTGGGCAAGTATGCGGCAAATAAATACGGGATCCGGTCTTTAGGTCGACAGTAAGTAGGTCGACACTCGGGGGCGTCTCTAGAGAGGAGGGGACCCGTGTGCAGACTCCGTGTGCGGGCCCCCTCCTCTCCCGTAGCCGTCGCGCAGCTGCTAGCGCTCTTAGCGCTGTAGACTCTGGCACAATGCCGGAGTCTCTAGTGGTCAGTGCCCTAGCAGCGGCGCGATGGCTACGGGAGAGGAGGGGCCCACACACGGTCAGCGACGGACTCCGGAAAGGTAAGTATAGGAGAAATGGGTGCAGTGTGTGCAGTGTGGGCCCCCCCGGGACTCAGGGGCCGTGTGCACCGCACACACTGCACCCATTATAGAAACGCCAATGTGGACACTGTTTAGGTCGACCACTATTGGTCAGCAGTAAGTAGATCGACATGGTTTCTAGGTCGAGAGGGACTCTAGGTTGACATGTTCTTGGTCGACATGACAAAAGGTCGACATGCGTTTTTCACATTTGTTTTTCATTTTTTGAACTTTTTCATACTTTATGATCCACGTGGATTACAATTGGGAACGGTAACGAGTGAATCAAGCCTTGCGAGGGGACACTGTGCACTAATTGGGGGTCTCAGTCACTGTACGGAGAAAACAACACCAAAAAAAGTGCAAAAACTCATGTCGACCTAGTACGTCGACCTAGAGTCCCTGTCGACGTACTTACTGTCGACCAATAATGGTCGACCTAGACACTGTCGACCTTAGTCTAATCTACCCAACACACCACACCCAATAGACACATACTGTATATAGGAAACAACGCTCCTGTCTCCTTCTGTAATGAGCTGTATATCCGTTCCTTTTTACATAACATTCCGCTATGTGCGATGTGTGACTAGTGTTTTAGTATAACGAGAATTGACATTCCGCACTGATCGCTGGAAGCCGCGGATTATCACAGCACAATTTCTTTAGAGAAAAGTCTACAAAGACAAATGAGATAACGTTTAATAGGATAAATATAACAGATTCCAATCTTAAGCGCATAAACCGAGATAAGCTTTGCCGTATGCATTTTTCATAAGTGTACCGTATTAATATGGACTCCTGGTAACAACACAGAAATAAATAACACCGCCGGCCATTTATAATAGTTTTCTATCTATTGACATATACTGTACTGTATTTTTATTTTGCATCTAGGGATAAATCCGATTTAACAAGCTGCTCTCGGAGTGTACAATCTCCTTGTATATGAGTCATGCAGACTGGAGGTATGGGCTTGTATACAGTGACCAATGCTGCAAAAAACACATTTATTTCTTTATCTGCAGACCAGCTGTTTAAAGACGGCCAATCCGTACTTCAAGACCTGCGTACCCTCCCGGAATGTCTGGGAGGCTCCAGATTATTGGCCGGTACTCCCGGCCGCCCCAAAGGATATTTAAGGCTCCTGATCTGGAGGTGTTGCAGCCTGGGTCCCTCCCACGATGCCCACTTTCCTGAGTGTAGTGGTCGGCCCGCGTGGCAGCTTACACGATTCTAGTAATCTGTGCACCCAGCCTTCCAGTGTGAGCTTTAGATTCATCTCCTGCCTCTGCCACCCTTCCTCCTAATTCTCAAGCCCCTCCAGTCCCCATCTTTGTTCTCACCCTCTTTTATCCACCCCACGTCCTCTTTAGAATCTTTGACAGGTTGCACAAACTTCAGAAGCGCAGTCACACTCCAAAAACGTATATTTTCGGAGATTTGCCGCAACCCACATATACACAGAAGTGTTCCAATATTTGCTGCGGACTGCCGGCACTGCCACCCCATAGAATGTTATGGAGCTGCAATGTGCCGGTATGTATCAAGCTCCAGAGCTTTTTCCCGATAGGCAACACTGTGTAATACGGTCATCTTCACAGTGTGTATACAGGTGGAGCGTGGCTGCATCGCAAACGGGGGCGCGCGTCGTGCCTAGGCCAGCGTAAAAAGACGCTCCTGTTCACTTTGTATGGGGTGGGTGTGCGTCTACCATGCACACGCATCCCATTCATTCTCGGAAATTGCGCCTCGCCGGGTGCACTGAGTCGAAGACTGAGTCACGATTAGTGTGGCTCCATCTGTAGACTAATAATAAAACAGAATAAGCAAAAATAATTCTACATAAAGTGAGATAAATAATGTCCCCATTTAGAATAGCAGGGGCGGGGGCGTACTAAGAGAGGAGGGGGCCCGTGTGCAGTCTGCGTCCAGTCCCTCTCCTCTCTAGACGGCACTGCAGTATACACTGAGCACTAGGAACACTAGTAGACTCTCGCACTGTGCCAGGTTTTTACATCACTCGCGGCAACGGAGGTGCTGAGCTACTCCCGGAGACTCTGTCTGCACGGCCGGCTCCTTCTCAATGACTGGAGCCGGGTGCTGAAAGATAATGTCATAGTGCATCACCCGGCTTCTGTCACTGCGGAAGAGCCAGCAATTTGGTGTCACCCCCTGGAAGAGTGAATATATACCCCAGGACCTGCCAGGATTGGCTGAGCAGCGTCAGATGGTACAGGATGGCTCAGACTGGCTAGCAATTGGCTGGATCGTGGTCAGGTGATCGGGACAGCCGTACTCTGAGTCTGGCTGGCTGTGGATTGCAGCCTAGAAGACCAGAAACTGTGAAGTCAGCGTCCCCTGGGGATGATAGTGGGCGCAGGTACTATGCCAAGGGTGCGAGTCGGAGGGTGACAGCGGTGATGCCTTTGCCCTTCAAGAGTAGCTCCCAGTCAGCGCAGCTTCAGCGTGCTGGCCGGGAGCTAATTGTCACTCCCCGGCCTGCAGCGGCTGCGTGTGACGTCACGCAGCCGCTGCGGCCCGCCCCCATTCGGTCTGGCCCGCCTGCGTTGGCCGGACCAAACCCACGAAACAGCCGTCCCCTCCCGCCCAGCGATCGCCTCTGCCTGACAATCAGGCAGAGGCGATCGTATCCCTGCTACGGCCGTCGGCCGTATGGCATGCGCCGGCGCACTACGGCCCCAGCGCATGCGTTGTAGGGACCCGTTCGCTCTGGTGCGTTAAAATGCAGCGAGCGAACGGGTCAGAATGACCCCCAATATTCGCTCATTTGTTTTACTATTGATCCTCACTGAATTCCCCATTAGATGGTAGATTTGATTATGCTCAGGAAAAAAAGAGTAATCTACAAAGTGTATTGTTTTTAAACATAATACATTTTAATAAATAAGAAAGAAGGTAATACAGTACTGCGTAGAGTAAATAAGAAGGTAAAACGCTTATCTGGATTTGTACAGTTTGTCTGAGGATGGTGCAAGCCTGCACCCAGGGAAGATCCCTTGCATTCCTGAAGGTACTGGAGCAGCCCGCTAGTCCCTTATAGATGCCAGATCCAGAAATCAAAAAGTAAAAGTCCAAAGTTGGGATCCCAGTGCTGGTCACCACAGCCAAAGAGATCATCAGCAAGACAAAATATCCCTATGCATTTCGTCTAAGGTAGACAAAATATCCCTATGCATTTCGTCTAACGTAGACAAAATATCCCTATGCATTTCGTCTAACGTAGACAAAATATCCCTATGCATTTCGTCTAACTAAGACTTCATCAGGAATTTGCTTTTATCTCATTCATTGCATATAATAGAGATCACTTCTTTCTACCCTGTCTCTTCTAAATAACACAGAAACAGAAATATCGAGCCATGGTTATTATAGTGCCGTGACTCAGTAATAGCTACAAAATCCAACCTGCCCGGTGAGATTATATATATCCGCCCAGAGACTTTATTTTCCAAACTGTGTACTTGTAGGAGCATGAGTTACTGTTCTCTGTCACCCGCAACTATCACCAATGCACTGTTCATTTTCTTTATGCAGGTTGTATGAGCTGCCAGGAAATCAATAGTCCTGGAGAAAGTGATGTTCCCCAAGACAAGTCGGTAGAATGTCGACAGCACTCAAAGGGGATTCCGCGGTACGGGTTATTTATCTGTGAGCTGGTGATGAACGACACATGGAGGTTAGGGCCTACTGCTAAGAGTGATAGGAGGTAGATGGTAAAGATTATTGAGCTGCTGAGTCAAAGTGGAGAAGTTAATTTTGTTCCACAGGTTCTAGGAGAATAGAGGCTCTTGGGAAATCAAACATTTTATTACTGGTTGTTTATACCAGTGTAAGTTAGGCAGTTGAAAAAGTGGATTTAAGTGAATACTGTAATGTAGGAATGTTTTTTGTTTGTTGAATCAATATTCTTTTTTAAAAAATTGCAATTGCAGCACATTCAATTCTCATCTCCTTCCCAGAGGGACGACTGACTTTTCCATCCCTGGCTCCCTACTTTCTTCCATAGCTAAAGAGGAATTTTCCCCTGCCGACCCCCTTTGTTATTCCCCTTCTACCGTCTTGCATCAGTGCATAACATGCCTCTGAGTCCCCTTCTTATCTACTGCTGAGTATCTTACCCTACCACGGTAACCCATTCCTTGTATACTGCAGGTGAGATCAGCTCTCTGCCTTGCTTCCCTCATTCTCATCTTCTCACATATAGGTAAAGTTTGTGAAGATCGCTGGACATCACAAGGTGCTGCCGAACAGTCATCGCATCAAGGGCTGGGTTGTTTAGAAGATCTGCTAGATACCATCTCATTGCCGCTACTGGGTCCAGTGAGTTCCACTGCCATTGGCATCAATTGCCACACTGTTGCCATCTGAAGTCCCCTGTCCACTGATCTCCACTCTTTGGTGATAGCTGAAGTCCTCTGTCCACTGATCTCCAATCTTTGGTGACAGCTGAAGTCCCCTGTCCACTGATCTCCACTCTTTGGTGACAGCTGAAGTCCTATGTCCACTGATCTCCACTCTTTGGTGACAGCTGAAGTCCCCTGTCCACTGATCTCCACTCTTTGGTGACAGCTGAAGTCCTATGTCCACTGATCTCCACTCTTTGGTGGTAGCTGAAGTCCGCTGTCCACTGATCTCCACTCTTTGGTGATAGCTGAAGTCCTCTGTCCACTGATCTCCACTCTTTGGTGATAGCTGAAGTCCTCTGTCCACTGATCTACACTCTTTGGTGACAGCAGTTGTTCATGGGGTGCACTCTAAGCCACAGTTGTGTCTTCTGCATAACATTAAGGAATGGCTCCAGGGTGCTCACAGATATTCCCGGCTGGCAATAAATCACAGGATAAAAATAAAAGCCTTCGCCAGAAGCGGGTGACGGATCAGTTAATAATACTATAGATAGTAGAGGACAGTTATGCGTGACATCAGCTGACTGCTGTACCAGTTAGTTATGGTCCTACTTTCCCCAACTGTTTTAGCTCCTCTGACAGATGCCTCCTCCACGATTCGCCCGGGTTCTCCTGGTACTAGAAGCGCTTAGGGGGAAGGGCAGCAGATACAATTTACACATTTAAAGTTTGTCAGGTATGGTGAGATTTTGCTTTAATTGCAACCTATCCTCGATTATCCATAGTGTATTTTTTCTGTCTCTTATAGGTGATAGTTTTTATAACCCCTCCAGCTAGAACGCCCCCATGTGGTGAGTTTGGTGCATATTTTTTTTTTAGTATTATGTTTAATATACTTTATTGCGCTGTAACTACTGCTGGAGATGGATGGAGACATCCCATTTATCGGCCTCTGCTCCACCTCCACGTAACCTTCCTCATCCCACATGTCGACACAGCCGTACCGACACACAGCACACACACAGGGAATGCTCTGACTGAGGACAGGACCCCACAAAGTCCTTTGGGGAGACAGAGAGAGAGTATGCCAGCACACACCAGAACGCTATATAATGCAGGGATTAACTATAACTGAGTGATTTTTTCCCCCAATAGCTGCTTGTATAAACAATATTGCGCCTAAATTTAGTGCCCCCCCTCTCTTTTTAACCCTTTGAGCCTGAAAACTACAGGGGAGAGCCTGGGGAGCTGTCTTCCAGCTGCACTGTGAAGAGAAAATGGCGCCAGTGTGCTGAGGGAGATAGCTCCGCCCCTTTTTCGCGGACTTTTCTCCCGCTTTTTTATGGATTCTGGCAGGGGTATTTATCACATATATAGCCTCTGGGGCTATATTGTGATATATTTGCCAGCCAAGGTGTTTTTATTGCTGCTCAGGGCGCCCCCCCCCCCCCCCCCCAGCGCCCTGCACCCTCAGTGACCGGAGTGTGAAGTGTGTATGAGGAGCAATGGCGCACAGCTGCAGTGCTGTGCGCTACCTTGGTGAAGACTGATGTCTTCTGCCGCCGATTTTCCGGACTCTTCTTGCTTCTGGCTCTGTAAGGGGGACGGCGGCGCGGCTCTGGGACCGATCATCAATGGCCAGTTCCATGCGGTCGATCCCTCTGGAGCTAATGGTGTCCAGTAGCCTAAGAAGCCCAAGCTAGCTGCAAGCAGGTAGGTTCGCTTCTTCTCCCCTTAGTCCCTCGCTGCAGTGAGTCTGTTGCCAGCAGATCTCACTGTAAAATAAAAAACCTAAAATATACTTTCTCTCTAGGAGCTCAGGAGAGCCCCTAGTGTGCATCCAGCTCAGCCGGGCACAGTATCCTAACTGAGGTCTGGAGGAGGGTCTTAGTGGGAGGAGCCAGTGCACACCAGGTAGTCCTAAATCTTTCTTAGCTGTGCCCAGTCTCCTGCGGAGCCGCTATTCCCCATGGTCCTTACGGAGTCCCCAGCATCCACTAGGACGTCAGAGAAATAAACAATGAACTTTGCACCTGGACAAAGCATGCTGCAATGCAAAGGGGTGCAAGGGCCGATGGACTGATGGGCTGGTCCGGCCAGACAGAGAGACCAGGGCTGGCAGAGCAGGAGTGGATGGGCCACTAGGCTAGGTCCCCATGACTCATGGCACACTCCCTTTTTGTGTGTGCGCCTGTGGTGCGCACACAGTGATATGCCAGAGCTGTTTGAAAGCCCCAGGCTGTCCCTGTAGATATGTGTATATTTTTGTATGGAGGGTAGATACTGGCTGCTTTTGCATGTAGCCCACACAAGGATAAGGCCGTGATTCATAAAAGTTTGGGAACCACTGGCATGTGCTGTAACTGTGACTCATATTTGCCCTTTAAATAAAAATAAAAAAAGACACATGAACTTCTATGCAGCCGCACCTCTTCACAAATAGCCTCACCTAGCTGCCAGTGACGGTACTGCAGGTACGCAACACCTTTCCTCAATTAGCAGAATAATATAGTTAAATAATAGAAACAATAAAACATATATACGTTTTTAAAGCTCCTTTAAGTGAAACAGACTCCTGCCCAGTGTCATTCGCCTCTGGCAGCCATGACAGCAAGAGTTTTGGGGGGGTGTTATGGGAGTGTCGCAGGTGTATCACTTTAGCGCTTGCATACTCAGTTGCTCATCCACACGACTGATGGCGGTGTTTAAGGCGCCATTTGTGTAAAGTCGCAGGCGCTAAACGCCAAGATCTGTGTCAACCTTTAGATCAGGCCCTTAGTGTACTAAAAGAGATCTACAATGTAGTTGCGCTCAGTGCCTAGCGCCCGCTGACATTCTTCCATGTAGGGCAGAGCCGGCCCTAACCAATATGATGCACTAGGCAAGGTTTTGGCTGGTGGCCCTTAGCACCGCCGCTAGTTCAGCCTATGACCCTTCACCCCTTTCCCAGCACCATCACCCCTCACCCATAGAAGTCCTTATTTTGGTGTTCCTGCTACCTATATTTTAAATAGGAACAGTGCGCCCAAAAAGGAGTGTGTTTTAGCTGGCATGGGGCATGGCCACGCAATAGTACCCCCAATTGAAATTACGCTACACAGTACTGCAACTTTATTATCACACTGAATTGCTCCTTATTCACATTACACCACACCATATTGCTATTTATTCACATTAGACCACACAGTAGTGCCCTTTCTATACATAACACCACACAGTAGAGCACTGTATACACATAATGCCACATAGTAATGCCCCTTACACATATAACACACATTATTAATGTCCTTATAAACATAATGCACCTTACACATTATGCCAATCTTTATTAATGCCCTTATACACATAATGTCCCTTACACATATGCTGCACATTATTATTACCCTTATACACATAATGACACACATAATGCCCCTTACACATATGGCACACATTATTAATGTCCTTATAAACATAATGCACCTTACACATTATGCCAATCTTTATTAATGCCCTTATACACATAATGTCCCTTACACATATGCTGCACATTATTATTACCCTTATACACATAATGACACACATAGTGCCCCTTACACATATACCGCACATTATTAATGCCCTTATACACATAATGACACACATAATGCCCCTTACACATATACCGCACATTATTAATGCCCTTATACACATAATGATACACATAGTGCCCTTACACATATGCCGCACATTATCAATGCCCTTATACACATGACACACATAGTGCCCCTTACACATATGCCGAATACTATTGCACAACCAACCTACTCACACACAGCACTCACAGGGCCATTTACACTGTGACCTCTGCCTCTGCTTGGATACAGATGTGTCCTCATAAATCTTGCCTATTTGCATTGCTATGTGGCTAGGATGCACAAGCAGCGTATGCTGATTAAAATGATATGCAGCATGCCAATATACTGTGTGAGACTGTGGCTGTATCTGCATACGATATGCTACACACAGAATATAGGCATGCCGCATATCATTTTAATCAGCAGAAGCTGCTGGTGCCCCTAGGCATTTGCCTAGTTTGCCTATGCCTAGGGCCAGCTCTGATGTAGGGGCTTCGTTTTGGGGTGTCCCGTGTCCCCCGGATTTGTACTCCCCAAAATGTTAGGGACTTGCCCGACTAATGAGGTCACCTGGACGCGGTGGGCAAGCCGTTACTTATGGCCATAACTATGCGAAGAATCTCGCTCAAAATGCAAAATTTTATTGCAATGATTATTATTAATAAATTGGTAATGTTTAAATTGTGCACCTGCAGCCTTGTCTTTGTATGCAGCACTGAAAGGTCTCTGCAGGGTCGCACCTCTCATTACCGGTGTGCACCCCAGAAGCCCTCCCCCATTCTTACACGTAGGACAGAATTTGCAATTGTCAGAGATGGACAAACTAATCAAAGAGAAGCCTAAATTCTGCAAACCGCCCGCTAAGAGAAGAAAAGGAATAACACAGAAATAACAGAATCAATGCTGATAGCGTCTCACTAAAGTCTGAAAATATTCCAGCGAAAAACTTTATTTTAATTAAATGTGACCTTTTCTGGTCGTTGTGTGACGGGAGCATCCATATCACGTTGTGGAGACTGGCCGCACACTCCCACCCTTATTGAGATCACGGTGATTAATAGCCGATCAGATTGGTAGGTTTGCCTTGAAAGGTTTCCAAGTAATGCTCATCTGGCAGATGTGCGCGGCAGCCAGAGACAAATGGCGTGTTTATGTGGCTGCGTTCATGAAAACAACATCTGGTGGAAGCCGCGTGACACGCAGGGCAATGCACTGACCCAGGAAGCCTGTGGCTAGTGACCTGCTTTCTTGGAGTAAAATCCATAGAGTCAAAGCTTTTCCTGTCTTGCGGCTGATGTATGTGTTGTGATCCCGATCTCCATTATCACTAAATGTCTCTTCCTCCGCTGGTCTTTCTGTCAGGAAGTTTCCCCATATACAGTAAGGCCTGGTTCTGAGTCATACGCACAAGTGCGCACAGCAGCGTCTATTGCCTGCCCATCTGCGACTGTATGCAAATGTCGCTTCCGATTAGTGCATCCTTATACGCCGCTATCGGTCACACCATCGAACCTTGAGCATCCCTTTGGCAGAGGCAGTTTCTCCGCTTGTCAATGGCCTCCTGTCCCATCGGCTGTCATCTGGAAGTGCAGGCGGTTACATTGACTCCCATACCGGACCCACCGAACGCCCATATTTGAAATTCATTTCTAGCCACCTCCCACATGCGCCGGAGGACTCGTGCAGACATTTTCATGCATGCGCAGATGCAAAAAATTGCTCAAAAATTTGCTCTACTTGGTGAACACTCTCAATACGTGCGGTTGTGAATCAGACCCATACGCCTCAATGTGTGTGCCTGGCCCGTTCCTTACAGCTTCCCGCTGAGCAGGATTATTATTATTTAATTATTTATTTATGGATATTTTTATTGGTTGGATAATTAAAAAAAATGGGAGAAACAGGACAAGTCCCATCGTTTGTGACCTGGTCTGTACACATTCAGCATTTTACAGGGTAATTGGGAAATTACAATTTTTAATTGATCGGAGATATGACATCTGAGAGGGCTCATTATCATTCTCCTAGTAATGCAGATAGAGCATGTATTTCTATAATACATATGATTATTATTATTATTATTATTACATTTTATTTATAGGGCGCCACAAGTGTTTTGCACCGCCGTACAAAGGACAGTACAGGGAGATAAAACTTAGCATTAAGGCCAGTACTCACTGGCCGATGCGGGAGAGATGTGTGCTGAGCGTGTGGGGGGAGACGGGGAGCCGTTCATTTCACCCAGCTGGTGAAATGAGCGACCCGCTAGATTGGCCTGCATGCAGGCCAATCTAGCACCACCGATAGCAATGCGCGGGGCTGCACATCGCTATCGCTGTTAGGGCTACACACGGAACGATCAGGCTGAAAATCTAAGCAATCTAGTCAGATTGCTTAGATTTTAAGCAGCGATCGCTCCGTGAGTACTCCCCTTTACAGTAAATAAATAACAGAAATCCTCATACACAATACAGCTAAGATGTAAGTAGTGAGGGAGTAATCATCGTAATACTGGGGGCTGGCGGCCATAGATAAAGATGAGCCGTTACCAGCAGGAGAGAAAGCGGTAAAGATGGTCGCTGAGTAGGGGAGAGCTGCGAGTGATATGTGATGAGAAGAGGGCTTAGACAACAAGAGGAAAGATGGCCCTGCTCTGAAGAGCTAACAATCTAGTGGGGAGGGGCAATAGATAGAGGACATGAGGTGCAAGCAAGCGGGGGGAAGCCTGATGGTAGGGTGTAAGCAAAGCAGAGATGTTCAAGGCATGAGACAGGGGGATGGAGGAGCGGCCTCAGGGCAGGGGGGATGGAGGAGCGGCCTCAGGGCAGGGGGGATGGGGGAGCGGCCTCAGGGTGGGGGGATAGAGGAGCGGCCTCAGGGCGGGGGGATGGAGGGGATGGAGGAGCGGCCTCAGGGCGGGGGATGGAGGAGCGGCCTCAGGGCAGGGGGATGGAGAGCGGCCTCAGGGCAGGGGGATGGGCAGGGGGATGGAGGAGCGGTCTCAGGGCAGGGAGATGGAGGAGCGGCCTCAGGGCAGGGGGATGGAGGAGCGGCCTCAGGGCAGGGGGATGGAGGAGCGGCCTGAGGGCAGGGGGATGGAGAGCAGCCTCAGGGCAGGGGGATGGAGGAGCGGCCTCAGGGCGGGGGGATGGAGGTGCGGCCTCAGGGCAGGGGGATGGAGGAGCGGCCTCAGAGCAGGGGGATGGAGGAGCGGCCTCAGGGCAGGGGGATGGAGGAGCGGCCTCATGGCAGGGCGATGGAGGAGTGGCCTCAGGGCAGGGGGATGGAGGAGCGGCCTCAGGGCAGGGGGATGGAGGAGCGGCCTCATGGCAGGGGGATGGAGGAGCGGCCTCAGGGCATGGGGATGGAAGAGCGGCCTCAGGGCAGGAGGATGGAGGAGCCGCCTCAGGGCGGGGGGATGGAGGAGCGGCCTCAGGGCAGGGGGATGGAGGAGCGGCCTCAGGGCAGGGGGATGGAGGAGCGGCCTCAGGGCAGGGGGATGGAGGAGCGGTCTCAGGGCAGGGGGATGGAGGAGCGGTCTCAGGGCAGGGGGATGGAGGAGCGGCCTCGGGGCGGGGGGATGGAGGAGCGGCCTCAGGGCAGGGGGATGGAGGAGCGGCCTCAGGACAGGAGTAAGGAGGAGCGGCCTCAGGGCAGGGGGATGGAGGAGCGGCCTCAGGACAGGAGTAAGGAGGAGCTGCCTCAGGGCAGGGGGATGGAGGAGAGGCCTCAGGACTAGGTTATGCATCAGAGGGGTACGCTTTGATGAATAGGTGGGTTTTTAGTTTATGCATCATTATATCTCCATTGTGCCCTCTCTGACTTACTGCACTTCTCTACCGGCCTGGTACTGAGTAGCACGCAACGCACATACCAGTGCACGCATGCGTTTAAGTAGCAGTAAAACCGCACAGCGCATGCGAGCCGCGGTCTGTACGCACGGAATTGTAGTAGCCATTGAGACGGTCTCAGACATGTGCTGGGCGGTGGCTGTGAGGTGGCTATTCAGACGCAAGGAGCTGGACCATCTTGTGGGCGTGTTCTGGGAAATGCTGCGAACGTGTCGCATAACAGCTGCCGACTCAGGCGCATAATCGCTGACACTGGAGACCGTACTCTGATGGAGAGGTATGATGATGCCAGGATACTGACCCCCGTCGGTATTAAGAAGCAGGGCTTATGCCGCCGGTCGGGATTCCGACGTCTGTATTTCGACCACCAATACTCCGTCTGGCACCATTTTAACTGCATCCCGTAACATGGCAGTTAGGCATGGGCGTTTCTATAATGGGTGTAATGTGTGTGGCGCACACGGGCCCCTGGGTCCAGGGAAGGGAGGCCACACTGCACACACTGCACCCATATTGTAATACTTACCTTCCGGAGTCCAACGTTGGGCGCTGCAGTCGTGGTGAAAATTGCAGCCAAAATGTGCAATAGTCAAATTGGTCTCCGGAACATGGCGGGTGCCATGTTTCTGGAGACCTGACCTGGATATGTGCAGTAGACTGAGACTACTGCGCCATGCAGAGAAGAGGGCCCACCCGGAGGTGCGCACAGCCCCCCCCTCCCCCCCCCCCCTCTGCTAAAACACCCCTTGCAGTTAGGAGCTGATTGGCTGGTACTATGGGGGTAATTCTGAGTTGATCGTAGCGGCAAATTTGTTAGCAGTTGGGCAAAACCATGTTTCCCTGCAGGTGGGGCAGATGTAACGTGCAGAGAGAGTTAGATTTTGGTGGGTTATTTTGTTTCTGTGCAGGGTAAATACTGGCTGCTTTATTTTTACACTGCAATTTAGATTTAGATTTTAGTTTGAACACACCCCACCCAAATCTAACTCTCTCTGCACATGTTACATCTGCCCCACCTGCCACACCCCACCCAAATCTAATGGTGCCCAATGCCCATACATTTATGAGATAATAGGTAGAGATGAGCGGGTTCGGTTTCTTTGAATCCGAACCCGCACGAACTTCACTTTTTTTTTCACGGGTCCGAGCGACTCGGATCTTCCCGCCTTGCTCGGTTAACCCGAGCGCGCCCGAACGTCATCATGACGCTGTCGGATTCTCGCGAGACTCGGATTCTATATAAGGAGCCGCGCGTCGCCGCCATTTTCACACGTGCATTGAGATTGATAGGGAGAGGACGTGGCTGGCGTCCTCTCCATTTAGATTAGATTTAGAAGAGAGAGAGAGAGAGAGATTGCTGTGATACTGTAGATTAGAAGAGAGTGCAGACAGAGTTTAGTGACTGACGACCACAGTGACCAGTGACCACCAGAGACAGTGCAGTTGTTTGTTTTATTTAATATATCCGTTCTCTGCCTGAAAAAAACGATACACAGTCACACAGTGACTCAGTCTGTGTGCACTGCTCAGCCCAGTGTGCTGCACATCAATGTATTGTATATAAAGCTTATAATTGTGGGGGAGACTGGGGAGCACTGCAGGTTGTTATAGCAGGAGCCAGGAGTACATGATAAATAATATTATATTAAAATTAAACAGTGCACACTTTTGCTGCAGGAGTGCCACTGCCAGTGTGACTAGTGGTGACCAGTGCCTGACCACCAGTATATTAGTAGTATTGTATACTATCTCTTTATCAACCAGTCTATATTAGCAGCAGACACAGTACAGTGCGGTAGTTCACGGCTGTGGCTACCTCTGTGTCGGCACTCGGCAGGCAGTCCGTCCATCCATAATTGTATTATAATATATACCACCTAACCGTGGTTTTTTTTTCATTCTTTATACCGTCGTCATACTAGTTGTTACGAGTATACTACTATCTCTTTATCAACCAGTGTACAGTGCGGTAGTTCACGGCTGTGGCTACCTCTGTGTCGGCACTCGGCAGGCAGTCCGTCCAACCATAATTGTATTATATACCACCTAACCGTGGTTTTTTTTTCATTCTTTATACCGTCGTCATACTAGTTGTTACGAGTATACTACTATCTCTTTATCAACCAGTGTACAGTGCGGTAGTTCACGGCTGTGGCTACCTCTGTGTCGGCACTCGGCAGGCAGTCCGTCCATCCATAATTGTATTATAATATATACCACCTAACCGTGGTTTTTTTTTCATTCTTTATACCGTCGTCATACTAGTTGTTACGAGTATACTACTATCTCTTTATCAACCAGTGTACAGTGTGGTAGTTCACGGCTGTGGCTACCTCTGTGTCGGCACTCGGCAGGCAGTCCGTCCAACCATAATTGTATTATAATATATACCACCTAACCGTGGTTTTTTTTCCATTCTTTATACCGTCGTCATACTAGTTGTTACGAGTATACTACTATCTCTTTATCAACCAGTGTACAGTGCGGTAGTTCACGGCTGTGGCTACCTCTGTGTCGGCACTCGGCAGGCAGTCCGTCCAACCATAATTGTATTATATACCACCTAACCGTGGTTTTTTTTTAATTCTTTATACCGTCGTCATACTAGTTGTTACGAGTATACTACTATCTCTTTATCAACCAGTGTACAGTGCGGTAGTTCACGGCTGTGGCTACCTCTGTGTCGGCACTCGGCAGGCAGTCCGTCCAACCATAATTGTATTATAATATATACCACCTAACCGTGGTTTTTTTTTCATTCTTTTTACCGTCGTCATACTAGTTGTTACGAGTATACTACTATCTCTTTATCAACCAGTGTACAGTGCGGTAGTTCACGGCTGTGGCTACCTCTGTGTCGGCACTCGGCAGGCAGTCCGTCCATCCATAATTGTATTATAATATATACCACCTAACCGTGGTTTTTTTTTCATTCTTTATACCGTCGTCATACTAGTTGTTACGAGTATACTACTATCTCTTTATCAACCAGTGTACAGTGCGGTAGTTCACGGCTGTGGCTACCTCTGTGTCGGCACTCGGCAGGCAGTCCGTCCAACCATAATTGTATTATAATATATACCACCTAACCGTGGTTTTTTTTTCATTCTTTATACCGTCGTCATACTAGTTGTTACGAGTATACTACTATCTCTTTATCAACCAGTGTACAGTGCGGTAGTTCACGGCTGTGGCTACCTCTGTGTCGGCACTCGGCAGGCAGTCCGTCCAACCATAATTGTATTATAATATATACCACCTAACCGTGGTTTTTTTTTCATTCTTTATACCGTCGTCATACTAGTTGTTACGAGTATACTACTATCTCTTTATCAACCAGTGTACAGTGCGGTAGTTCACGGCTGTGGCTACCTCTGTGTCGGCACTCGGCAGGCAGTCCGTCCATCCATAATTGTATTATATACCACCTAACCGTGGTTTTTTTATACCACCTAACCGTGGCAGTCCGTCCATAATTGTATACTAGTATCCAATCCATCCATCTCCATTGTTTACCTGAGGTGCCTTTTAGTTCTGCCTATAAAATATGGAGAACAAAAAAGTTGAGGTTCCAAAATTAGGGAAAGATCAAGATCCACTTCCACCTCGTGCTGAAGCTGCTGCCACTAGTCATGGCCGAGACGATGAAATGCCAGCAACGTCGTCTGCCAAGGCCGATGCCCAATGTCATAGTACAGAGCATGTCAAATCCAAAACACCAAATATCAGAAAAAAAAGGACTCCAAAACCTAAAATAAAATTGTCGGAGGAGAAGCGTAAACTTGCCAATATGCCATTTACCACACGGAGTGGCAAGGAACGGCTGAGGCCCTGGCCTATGTTCATGGCTAGTGGTTCAGCTTCACATGAGGATGGAAGCACTCAGCCTCTCGCTAGAAAACTGAAAAGACTCAAGCTGGCAAAAGCACCGCAAAGAACTGTGCGTTCTTTGAAATCCCAAATCCACAAGGAGAGTCCAATTGTGTCGGTTGCGATGCCTGACCTTCCCAACACTGGACGTGAAGAGCATGCGCCTTCCACCATTTGCACGCCCCCTGCAAGTGCTGGAAGGAGCACCCGCAGTCCAGTTCCTGATAGTCAGATTGAAGATGTCAGTGTTGAAGTACACCAGGATGAGGAGGATATGGGTGTTGCTGGCGCTGGGGAGGAAATTGACCAGGAGGATTCTGATGGTGAGGTGGTTTGTTTAAGTCAGGCACCCGGGGAGACACCTGTTGTCCGTGGGAGGAATATGGCCGTTGACATGCCAGGTGAAAATACCAAAAAAATCAGCTCTTCGGTGTGGAGGTATTTCACCAGAAATGCGGACAACAGGTGTCAAGCCGTGTGTTCCCTTTGTCAAGCTGTAATAAGTAGGGGTAAGGACGTTAACCACCTCGGAACATCCTCCCTTATACGTCACCTGCAGCGCATTCATAATAAGTCAGTGACAAGTTCAAAAACTTTGGGTGACAGCGGAAGCAGTCCACTGACCAGTAAATCCCTTCCTCTTGTAACCAAGCTCACGCAAACCACCCCACCAACTCCCTCAGTGTCAATTTCCTCCTTCCCCAGGAATGCCAATAGTCCTGCAGGCCATGTCACTGGCAAGTCTGACGAGTCCTCTCCTGCCTGGGATTCCTCCGATGCATCCTTGCGTGTAACGCCTACTGCTGCTGGCGCTGCTGTTGTTGCCGCTGGGAGTCGATGGTCATCCCAGAGGGGAAGTCGTAAGCCCACTTGTACTACTTCCAGTAAGCAATTGACTGTTCAACAGTCCTTTGCGAGGAAGATGAAATATCACAGCAGTCATCCTACTGCAAAGCGGATAACTGAGTCCTTGACAACTATGTTGGTGTTAGACGTGCGTCCGGTATCCGCCGTTAGTTCACAGGGAACTAGACAATTTATTGAGGCAGTGTGCCCCCGTTACCAAATACCATCTAGGTTCCACTTCTCTAGGCAGGCGATACCGAGAATGTACACGGACGTCAGAAAAAGACTCACCAGTGTCCTAAAAAATGCAGTTGTACCCAATGTCCACTTAACCACGGACATGTGGACAAGTGGAGCAGGGCAGGGTCAGGACTATATGACTGTGACAGCCCACTGGGTAGATGTATGGACTCCCGCCGCAAGAACAGCAGCGGCGGCACCAGTAGCAGCATCTCGCAAACGCCAACTCTTTCCTAGGCAGGCTACGCTTTGTATCACCGCTTTCCAGAATACGCACACAGCTGAAAACCTCTTACGGCAACTGAGGAAGATCATCGCGGAATGGCTTACCCCAATTGGACTCTCCTGTGGATTTGTGGCATCGGACAACGCCAGCAATATTGTGTGTGCATTAAATATGGGCAAATTCCAGCACGTCCCATGTTTTGCACATACCTTGAATTTGGTGGTGCAGAATTTTTTAAAAAACGACAGGGGCGTGCAAGAGATGCTGTCGGTGGCCAGAAAAATTGCGGGACACTTTCGGCGTACAGGCACCACGTACAGAAGACTGGAGCACCACCAAAAACTACTGAACCTGCCCTGCCATCATCTGAAGCAAGAAGTGGTAACGAGGTGGAATTCAACCCTCTATATGCTTCAGAGGTTGGAGGAGCAGCAAAAGGCCATTCAAGCCTATACAATTGAGCACGATATAGGAGATGGAATGCACCTGTCTCAAGTGCAGTGGAGAATGATTTCAACGTTGTGCAAGGTTCTGATGCCCTTTGAACTTGCCACACGTGAAGTCAGTTCAGACACTGCCAGCCTGAGTCAGGTCATTCCCCTCATCAGGCTTTTGCAGAAGAAGCTGGAGGCATTGAAGAAGGAGCTAACACGGAGCGATTCCGCTAGGCATGTGGGACTTGTGGATGCAGCCCTTAATTCGCTTAACAAGGATTCACGGGTGGTCAATCTGTTGAAATCAGAGCACTACATTTTGGCCACCGTGCTCGATCCTAGATTTAAAGCCTACCTTGGATCTCTCTTTCCGGCAGACACAGGTCTGCTGGGGTTGAAAGACCTGCTGGTGACAAAATTGTCAAGTCAAGCGGAACGCGACCTGTCAACATCTCCTCCTTCACATTCTCCCGCAACTGGGGGTGCGAGGAAAAGGCTCAGAATTCCGAGCCCACCCGCTGGCGGTGATGCAGGGCAGTCTGGAGCGACTGCTGATGCTGACATCTGGTCCGGACTGAAGGACCTGACAACGATTACGGACATGTCGTCTACTGTCACTGCATATGATTCTCTCAACATTGATAGAATGGTGGAGGATTATATGAGTGACCGCATCCAAGTAGGCACGTCACACAGTCCGTACTTATACTGGCAGGAAAAAGAGGCAATTTGGAGGCCCTTGCACAAACTGGCTTTATTCTACCTAAGTTGCCCTCCCACAAGTGTGTACTCCGAAAGAGTGTTTAGTGCCGCCGCTCACCTTGTCAGCAATCGGCGTACGAGGTTACATCCAGAAAATGTGGAGAAGATGATGTTCATTAAAATGAATTATAATCAATTCCTCCGCGGAGACATTGACCAGCAGCAATTGCCTCCACAAAGTACACAGGGAGCTGAGATGGTGGATTCCAGTGGGGACGAATTGATAATCTGTGAGGAGGGGGATGTACACGGTGATATATCGGAGGGTGAAGATGAGGTGGACATCTTGCCTCTGTAGAGCCAGTTTGTGCAAGGAGAGATTAATTGCTTCTTTTTTGGGGGGGGTCCAAACCAACCCGTCATATCAGTCACAGTCGTGTGGCAGACCCTGTCACTGAAATGATGGGTTGGTTAAAGTGTGCATGTCCTGTTTTGTTTATACAACATAAGGGTGGGTGGGAGGGCCCAAGGATAATTCCATCTTGCACCTCTTTTTTCTTTTATTTTTCTTTGCATCATGTGCTGATTGGGGAGGGTTTTTTGGAAGGGACATCCTGCGTGACACTGCAGTGCCACTCCTAGATGGGCCCGGTGTTTGTGTCGGCCACTAGGGTCGCTAATCTTACTCACACAGCTACCTCATTGCGCCTCTTTTTTTCTTTGCGTCATGTGCTGTTTGGGGAGGGTTTTTTGGAAGGGACATCCTGCGTGACACTGCAGTGCCACTCCTAGATGTGCCCGGTGTTTGTGTCGGCCACTAGGGTCGCTAATCTTACTCACACAGCTACCTCATTGCGCCTCTTTTTTTCTTTGCGTCATGTGCTGTTTGGGGAGGGTTTTTTGGAAGGGACATCCTGCGTGACACTGCAGTGCCACTCCTAGATGTGCCCGGTGTTTGTGTCGGCCACTAGGGTCGCTAATCTTACTCACACAGTCAGCTACCTCATTGCGCCTCTTTTTTTCTTTGCGTCATGTGCTGTTTGGGGAGGGTTTTTTGGAAGGGCCATCCTGCGTGACACTGCAGTGCCACTCCTAGATGGGCCCGGTGTTTGTGTCGGCCACTAGGGTCGCTAATCTTACTCACACAGCTACCTCATTGCGCCTCTTTTTTTCTTTGCGTCATGTGCTGTTTGGGGAGGGTTTTTTGGAAGGGACATCCTGCGTGACACTGCAGTGCCACTCCTAGATGGGCCCGGTGTTTGTGTCGGCCACTAGGGTCGCTTATCTTACTCACACAGCGACCTCGGTGCAAATTTTAGGACTAAAAATAATATTGTGAGGTGTGAGGTATTCAGAATAGACTGAAAATGAGTGTAAATTATGGTTTTTGAGGTTAATAATACTTTGGGATCAAAATGACCCCCAAATTCTATGATTTAAGCTGTTTTTTAGTGTTTTTGGAAAAAAACACCCGAATCCAAAACACACCCGAATCCGACAAAAATAATTCGGTGAGGTTTTGCCAAAACGCGTTCGAACCCAAAACACGGCCGCGGAACCGAACCCAAAACCAAAACACAAAACCCGAAAAATTTCAGGCGCTCATCTCTAATAATAGGTGCTATTCTGCGATTTCGACCACATCTGTGAGAGAAATGGAAAGATTGTATGCAAATTTTAGGTACGTTGAGACGCGATGCGCGGGCACGCTACTGGAATATCGTGTCTCAAGATATTATGTGCTGCACTTAATATTTCTTGCATCGCAGTGCGATCGCATTTGGTTTTAAACCCACATGAGATATATCGCACTGCGATGGGCACCCGCTCCCACTCGGCGGTGACGTGCCCATCACGTGATTACCATGCGATCTATCGCATGATCGCATGGTAATTACATTGGCAGTTCAGGTGCGATTTCATGCCGCGATGTCGCGTCGTGGGGCATCGCACAAGTGTATGGGCACCATTACTCTCTCTGCACGTGTTACTTTATCTCTGTCCAATTTATCTCTCTCCAAGGCTTAGTAAATAGACCCCATAGTCCCCTTATCTGATGGTTTTAATAATGAGGCATGCCTGTTAGATCAGATGTTACCTCTTCAATGTTTTGGGTCTTAGTACATTTTTGATGATGTTATTTTAAAATTTGTTTGGCAAATAAACGTTCTCATTGCATTAACTCCCTGGCTGGAATGTGTACAGTATTATTATATATACTTTGTAAGATAAATTGCTATTGTATGTTACTGGTGGCCATTCCCAGCAGAACTTTATCCAGGTAGGCTGATCTGGCCTGATGAGTTGGAAACCCTTTGACTTGTCCCCCAATGACTAATTGGGCAAGTGGAAACACCCTGCTTGTACCCCGGCTCTCTTAACGTTTATTTTTTAATGCACGCAAAATTTAATTCTATTAATTTCAATGACCAAGAAATCCTTTTTCACAATTTTTTTTTTATATATATATATATGTTTACCCCCAAATCACTTTTTTTTTCTATTATTTTTTCATCTTTCATTTAATTCATTAAATTAAACCAAATACATTTTCTTTGTACATTTTTTTAAACTTTTTTAAACCAACTCCTCAAATCATCTATTTGACACATTTTCAGTGCACCCAGCACTTTCCTTACGCCCACTAACAGCCTTCTACACGATCCCGCTAACGATGTTGTTACTTTGTTAGGGTCCAGGAAGGTCTCTCCCCAGTTTTTGATGAACTTCTCCCAGGATGCATTTTGTAGAAAATTCGCCCCATCTGGCCGCGAGTACCACAATGAGGCATTTCTCGCTGAACGTTGCGTTTCTCATGTATGCATATTTGTATAAGTTTCATGAAACAAACTCACATTTGCAGACTCGCAGCTAATTGGATCGAGCCCTGTGTCTACGTTGGTTCATATTTGCGGACGGCAAAGGAGTATATTGCTGGACAAAAACAGACATGTCTCAAAGTCTAAGCTAAGACACCCATTTGTATGTACTTTGACAAGTGTGGGTGGGTATGGGGCTCATAAAAGTATGCCCTGTAAGTTGCCCTAAGTATTATGGGCCCTACACACTGGCCGATCCGCCGCCGAGCTGCCCGACGGCGGATACGGCCGACTAGCGACCCGGCGGCGGGGGGCAGTGACGGGGGGAGTGAAGTTTCTTCACTCCCCCTGTCACGCGGCTCCATTGAAGCGCAGGCAAATATGGACGAGATCGTCCATATTGGCCTGCGTGCAGAGCCGACAGGGGACCAGCGATGAACGAGCGCGGGGCCACGCATCGTTCATCGCTGGAGCCTCCACACTGAAAGATATGAACGAGTTCTCGTTCATTTATGAACGAGATCGTTCATATCTTTCAAACAAATCGGCCAGTGTGTAGGGCCCATTAGTCCTGTTCTTAATGGCAGATGTATCCAGGGCCGGATCTAGACCTTGTGGCGCCCAGGGCGAAAAATTAGGGGTGTGGCTTCATGGAGAAGGGGCGTGGTCAGTTATGCCCCCTGTAGCTGTGCCCTCAGTAGTTGTGCCCCCTGTAGAGTTGTGCCCCCTGTAGAGTTGTGACGTCTCTCCCATAGCACCACATAGACACTAGAGGTCAGTTATGACCTCTGGCGTCTATGTGCCGCTCCCACAATGCAGTGCGCACCACACAGCACTGCATCTACACAGCACCGGGCCGCACCAGTAGCGAATATTGCCACGGTGGTGCCGCCCTCCGGAAGGCGGCGCCCCGTTCAAAAATCCTGCTCGCCCGTAGCAAGATCCGCTACTGGATGTATCATATAGCAACCGTCACCTTTTATCAAGTGCATTCCTTACACTGATAGCAACTTAAATTGTTTTTGCAACTTCTCCACGTTGTCTTCTTTTGAAGGTTTGATACATCTCCACCTGACTAAGCGCCAATGGCTGAGACAGCCTCCTGTCTACGTAGCGGACGTTGCTGTGATTTCAGTTCTACATATTCGCATTGTAATCAGTTACACTAACTAAAATGGAAGACTCTGGTGAATTTCTTTGGAAATGCAGTTGCTGAGGGGGAACCAAATCGCCCAATTGCCTCACTGTGGTGTTTTGTTTTATGTAAAATGATTAGGTGTTAATAAAACATTTTAGGCTTAGCGATCCTTTAATACGCTGCACAAAGCACTGAGAACAGGCATTATCACCTCATATAGCAGGGAATGGAATTACCATCTATTTTCCTCTACACACTGCACACTGCACGGAGTGCTTTACCGCCTGTGAGGAGAATAGGCTCCGCTACACACAAATGGATAAATAGATCTTGTTGGCTTACAGCCCGGGAAGTGTTATAGAGACACAGAGGAAGGGAAGGAGGAATGGGAGAAGGTTCTCATTTTCTGCAATCTTTGCAACAAAAAAAAAAAAAGCACAAGATCACCTGTATTTACATGTGTCCTGACGGAGTGTCGCAGAAACAGGATATGAGAAATGAAAAGTATGAATAAACTGTGCGTTAGCTGGATTATTTAACAGTCATGTTTTCTGCATTAACAGTAATATATTACTTCTGATTTTGGAGTCTATTTAGTAACACATGTGGCAATAGTTTGAAATATGCCGCACGTTATTGTGTCATATTTCAAACCTATTACCGCGCTATTGAAATAATATTTGATTCCAGAACAGACCTTATGGTCCCCCCTTCATGCACCAGGTTGCTCACATTGGAAGCCATACATGGGGCGGAAATTCTGTTGACATGTAGTTAAATGATTATTCACTACAAGCTGTCTCTTAACTGAGTGTTTTTTTTGCATGACTCTTCAGCCACAATAAAGTCCCGGGGCGTAGCCAGAACTTTGTGGGCCCCACAGCAACATTCTGAAGGGGCCCCCGTCCCAGTGTTTCTAGAGACACTTCTCTGCAGCAGTTGTTCATATTATGCCCTATAATAGTGCCCTAGTTCATTTTCTGAGCCATAGTAGAGCCTTATTTAATGTTATGCCCCATTGTAGTGCCCTAGTTTCTTTTATGAATCGCAGTAGTGCTTAATTTCCCCCTATGTCACATTTCAGAGCTGCCAGTACACATTATGCCGCACAGTACCCCCAACTCACATTATGATATATAGTGCTCCCCGTTCATATTGTGCCTCATTACAGTGCCCCGGTTCATATTATATAACATTATAATGCCCTCCAGTTTATTTTATACCGCACTACAATGAGCAGGTCCAGGGGCATACCTATATATATTGCAGGCCCCAAGGAAAAAGTTTGAAAGGACCCCCACGTACCACCCAATTGCGAGAAATGTATATAACACATGTAACATTGACAGGGAAGTTGGATCCCTCTCAGCTCTGGCCCCATAGCAGCTGCACTCCCTGCACCTATGGTAGCTACACCCTGTATATAACACATGTAACTGTGACAGGGAAGGTGGCCCCTCTCAGCTCTGGCCCCATAGCAGCTGCACTCCCTGCACCTATGGTAGCTACACCCTGTATATAACACATGTAACTGTGACAGGGAAGGTGGTCCCTCTCAGCTCTGGCCCCATAGCAGCTGCACTCCCTGCACCTATGGTAGCTACACCCTGTATATAACACATGTAACTGTGACAGGGAAGGTGGGCCCTCTCAGCTCTGGCCCCATAGCAGCTGCACTCCCTGCACCTATGGTAGCTACACCCTGTATATAACACATGTAACTGTGACAGGGAAGTTGGGTCCCTCTCAGCTCTGGCCCCATAGCAGCTGCACTCCCTGCACCTATGGTAGCTACACCCTGTATATAACACATGTAACTGTGACAGGGAAGATGGCCCCTCTCAGCTCTGGGCCCCATAGCAGCTGCACTGCCTGCACCTATGGTAGCTACACCCTGTATATAACACATGTAACTGTGACAGGGAAGGTGGCCCCTCTCAACTCTGGCCCCATAGCAGCTGCACTCCCTGCACCTATGGTAGCTACACACTGTATATAACACATGTAACTGTGACAGGGAAGGTGGTCCCTCTCAGCTCTGGCCCCATAGCAGCTGCACTCCCTGCACCTATGGTAGCTACACCCTGTATATAACACATGTAACTGTGACAGGGAAGGTGGCCCCTCTCAACTCTGGCCCCATAGCAGCTGCACTCCCTGCACCTATGGTAGCTACACACTGTATATAACACATGTAACTGTGACAGGGAAGGTGGCCCCTCTCAGCTCTGGGCCCCATAGCAGCTGCACTGCCTGCACCTATGGTAGCTATGCCCTTGATAACATCACATGTCTGCCTTACCAGACATGTGATGTTAGGCTAATTAGACCACAGGTGCATGTTGTTTACTTGGCTCTATAAAAGAGCCTGCATATGCTCAAGCCTGTCAATGTGTTATTGGAGCATCACAGTTCTGTACATTTGTACAGTACTTAACCCAGGAGAGATAGACACTTTATCATATTGACTGCTGTTTATCTTCTACCGCCTGTATCCTGTTATATTCAATAAAACCTACTCTGGTTTGGAGTCAACATGTAGACTAACCTCCTTGCTCACATCTGTTACGCACATACTAACCTGTAGACATCTGCCAATAGTTTAGATGGTGCATGATTGACGCATCTGTAGAAGTTGCAAGGGGGCATCTCAGTCCTTGCCCATGCATAAACATGGTTGTACACCAGAGGAAGGGCTTTGTCTCAGCACTAGCAGAAATTCGCAGACATGCGACCCCCAAAAGACACACAGATGGCCGCGATTGGTCCAACTCAAAATCAAGCCCAAAATGTTGTAAGAATTGGTAAATGTTTTCCTTTTCTGTTTAAAATGGGCATTACCACAGAAAGTGTTATATGTCGCGTCTGTGAATCACAGTCAATTAAGTCAGAGCGTGGTGATGTAATAATGATTAAATTTATAAACAGATAGATTATATCTCACTTCCCTGGAGCTCGTTAGAAATTGCTCAGCCTTAAAACTATTAGAAAACATAAAAATACTTTATACATTCTTTATAACTGTTTTTATCGCCGATTGCTCCATATACTTTTCTTACACGTCTCTGAAAGTCATAATCAAACACTTATCTATGAGAAGTGCGATATTGTTGCATTAGTGGCCCGGCATTGGACCGTGGTGGGAGCACAATCTTCAGGTTCTTTAGGAGCTAGAAGTTGTTATTCAAGATAAATAACAATAAGCTATTCACTAAAGCAATGCAGAATTCAATATGTGATTACAAAAACAAATGCTGTAAAATCTGAAACTATAATACCAGAGAAATAGATGCAACAGAATGGAAATACTTCTTATAATGCAAACTGTAATCAGAAGAAACATCCTTTATAGGGTGAAAACCTGGGATGAGCAGAATTCTCTCTACACAAATAACATCATTGTCACAGATAATTCACATTATATTTCACCCAAACGAGCCAGAAGCAGTTCTCCAGCAAACAGATGTACTAAAAAATAAATATATAAATAATATTTGGGATTTAGTCAAAAGGTTGAAAATGACAACGGCACAGTTATGTTGAGATTGTTAAACGTGTCAACATTCTTAGAATCTTGACATGTGAAATGTAGACATCGTCAGTATGTCAACATTAGTCTTAGGTTGTGGGCAGGTGGGCTAGGGTTAGGCTGCAGTAAGGGTTAGGGTTAGGCTGCGGGCAGGTGGGTTAGGCTGCGGGTAGGTGTGTTAGGGTTAGGCTGCAGGCAGGTGTCTTACACTGAGGGTAAGTGTGTTAGGGTTAGGCTGCAGGCAGGTGGGTTACACTGTGGGTAGGTGTGTTAGGGTTAGACTGCAGGCAGGTGGGTTACACTGCGGGTAGGTGTGTTAGGCTTAGGATGCAGGCAGGTATGTTACACTGTGGGTAGGTGTGTTAGGGTTAGGATGCAGGCAGGTATGTTACACTGTGGGTAGGTGTGTTAGGGTTAGGATGCAGGCAGGTGTGTTACACTGAGGGTAGGTGTGTTAGGCTTAGGATGCAGGCAGGTATGTTACACTGTGGGTAGGTGTGTTAGGGTTAGGATGCAGGCAGGTGTGTTACACTGAGGGTAGGTGTGTTAGGCTTAGGATGCAGGCAGGTGTGTTACACTGCAGGTAGGTGTGTTAGGGATAGGCAGCGGCAGGTGGGTTACACTGAGTGTAGGTGTGTTAGGGTTAGACTGCAGGCAGGTGGGTTTGGCTGCAGGTAGGTGTGTTAGGGTTAGGCTGCATGCAGGTGTCTTACACTGAGGGTAGGTGTGTTAGGGTTAGGATGCAGGCAGGTATGTTACACTGCGGGTAGGTGTGTTAGGGTTAGGATGCAGACAGGTGTGTTACACTGCAGGTAGGTGTGTTAGGGTTAGGCTGCAGGCAGGTGGGTTACACTGAGGGTATGTGTTAGGGTTAGGCTGCGGGCAGGTGTGTTAGGGTTAGGCTGCAGGCAGGTGTGTTACACTGCAGGTAGGTGTGTTAGGGTTAGGCTGCAGGCAGCTGGGTTACACTGAGGGTAGGTGTGTTAGGGTTAGACTGCGGGCAGGTGTGTTACACTGCGGGTAGGTGTGTTAGGGTTAGGATGCAGGCAGGTGTGTTACACTGCAGGTAGGTGTGTTAGGGTTAGGCTGCAGGCAGGTGTGTTACACTGCGGGTAGGTGGGTTAGGCTGCAGGCAGGTGGGTTACACTGAGTGTAGGTGTGTTAGGGTTAGGCAGCGGTAGGTGTGTTACACTGCGGGTAGGTGTGTTAGGGTTAGGCTGCAGGCAGGTGGGTTACACTGAGTGTAGGTGTGTTAGGGTTAGGATGCAGGCAGGTGTGTTACACTGCAGGTAGGTGGGTTAGGGTTAAGCTGCAGGCAGGTGGTTTACACTGAGGGTAGGTGTGTTAGGGTTAGGCTGCGGGCAGGTGTGTTACACTGAGGGAAGGTGTGTTAGGGTTAGGCTGCGGGCAGGTGGGTTACACGGAGGGTAGGTGTGTTAGGGTTAGGATGCAGGCAGGTGGGTTACACTGCGGGTAGGTGTGTTAGGGTTAGGCTGCAGGCAGGTGCGTTACACTGCGGGTAGGTGTGTTAGGGTTAGGCTGCGGGCAGGTGTGTTACAGTAGGGGAAGGTGTGTTAGGGTGAGGCTGTGGGCAGGTGGGTTACACTGAGGGTAGGTGTGTTAGGGTTAGGATGCAGGCTGGTTGGTTACACTGCGGGTAGGTGTGTTAGGGTTAGGCTGTGGGCGGGTGCGTTACACTGAGGGTAGGTGTGTTAGGGTTAGGCTGCGGGCAGGTGGGTTACACTGCGGGTAAGTGTGTTAGGGTTAGGCAGCAGGCAGGTGTGTTACACTGCGGGTAGGTGTGTTAGGGTTAGGCTGCAGGCAGGTGGGTTACACTGCAGGTAGGTGTGTTAGGGTTAGGCTGCAGGCAGGTGCGTTACACTGCGGGTAGGTGTGTTAGGGTTAGGATGCAGGCAGGTGTGTTACACTGAGGGAAGGTGTGTTAGGGTTAGGCTGCAGGCAGGTGTGTTACACTGCGGGTAGGTGTGTTAGGGTTAGGATACAGGCAGGTGGGTTACACTGAGGGTAGGTGTGTTACACTGCGGGTAGGTGATAGGGTTAGGCTGCAGGCAGGTGTGTTACACTGCGGGTAGGTGTGTTAGGGTTAGGATGCAGGCAGATGCGTTACATTGCGGGTAGGTGTGTTAGGGTTAGGATGCAGGCAGGTGGGTTACACTGAGGGTAGGTGTGTTAGGGTTAGGATGCAGGCAGGTGGGTTACACTGAGGGTAGGTGCGTTACACTGCGGGTAGGTGTGTTAGGGTTAGGATACATGCAGGTGGGTTACACTGAGGGTAGGTGTGTTACACTGCGGGTAGGTGTGTTTGGGTTAGGATACAGGCAGGTGCGTTACACTGCGGGTAGGTGTGTTAGGGTTAGGATGCATGCAGGTGTGTTACACTGTGGGTTGGTGTGTTAGGGTTAGGCAGCAGGCAGGTGGGTTACACTGCGGGTAAGTGTGTTAGGGTTAGGCAGCAGGCAGGTGTGTTACACTGCGGGTAGGTGTGTTAGGGTTAGGATGCAGGCAGGTGGGTTACACTGAGGGTAGGTGTGTTACACTGTGGGTAGGTGTGTTAGGGTTAGGATGCAGGCAGGTGTGTTACACTGCGGGTAGGTGTGTTAGGGTTAGGATGCATGCAGGTGTGTTACACTGTGGGTAGGTGTGTTAGGGTTAGGCAGCAGGCAGGTGGGTTACACTGCGGGTAAGTGTGTTAGGGTTAGGCAGCAGGCAGGTGTGTTACACTGCGGGTAGGTGTGTTAGGGTTAGGATGCTGGCAGGTGGGTTACACTGAGGGTAGGTGTGTTACACTGCGGGTAGGTGTGTTTGGGTTAGGATACAGGCAGGTGCGTTACACCGCGGGTAGGTGTGTTAGGGTTAGGATGCATGCAGGTGTGTTACACTGTGGGTAGGTGTGTTAGGGTTAGGCAGCAGGCAGGTGGGTTACACTGCGGGTAAGTGTGTTAGGGTTAGGCAGCAGGCAGGTGTGTTACACTGCGGGTAGGTGTGTTAGGGTTAGGATGCAGGCAGGTGGGTTACACTGAGGGTAGGTGTGTTACACTGTGGGTAGGTGTGTTAGGGTTAGGCAGCAGGCAGGTGTGTTACACTGCGGGTAGGTGTGTTAGGGTTAGGATGCAGGCAGGTGGGTTACACTGAGGGTAGGTGTGTTACACTGCGGGTAGGTGTGTTAGGGTTAGGATGCAGGCAGGTGTGTTACACTGCGGGTAGGTGTGTTAGGGTTAGGATGCAGGCAGGTGTGTTACACTGCGGGTAGGTGTGTTAGGGTTAGGATGCAGGCAGGTGTGTTACACTGAGGGTAGGTGTGTTAGGGTTAGGATGCAGGCAGGTGTGTTACACTGAGGGTAGGTGTGTTAGGGTTAGGATGCAGGCAGGTGTGTTACACTGCGGGTAGGTGTGTTAGGGTTAGGATGCAGGCAGGTGGGTTACACTGAGGGTAGGTGTGTTAGGGTTAGGATGCAGGCAGGTGCGTTACACTGCGGGTAGGTGTGTTAGGGTTAGGATGCAGGCAGGTGGGTTACACTGCAGGTAGGTGTGTTACACTGAGGGTAGGTGTGTTAGGGTTAGGATGCAGGCAGGTGGGTTACACTGCGGGTAGGTGTGTTAGGGTTAGGCTGCAGGCAGGTGTGTTACACTGCGGGTAGGTGTGTTCGGATGCAGGCAGGTGCGTTACACTGCGGGTAGGTGTGTTAGGGTTAGGCTGCAGGCAGGTGCGTTACACTGCGGGTAGGTGTGTTAGGGTTAGGCTGCAGGCAGGTGCGTTACACTGCGGGTAGGTGTGTTAGGGTTAGGCTGCAGGCAGGTGTGTTACACTGCGGGTAGGTGTGTTAGGGTTAGGATACAGGCAGGTGCGTTACACTGCGGGTAGGTGTGTTAGGGTTAGGCTGCAGGCAGGTGCGTTACACTGCGGGTAGGTGTGTTAGGATGCAGGCAGGCCAGGGCCGGATTAACAATGGGGTAATTTGAGTAAACATGATAATGGCGCAGTGGATGGTTTCACTAGACGTCCCTGCGCCACATACTGACTCAGTACTTCTCCCACGACATGTGATGTCACACAGGTGTCGCCCCGCCACCACCACTATCTGTACAAACCAAACAGCCACGGATTACTACAGTAGTCACAGCTCCTTGGAGGTGACCCAGCAGGGTGTCTTATCCACCTGAAGTGAGGCGTCTGATACACCTGAGGTGAGGTGTTTGCTCCACCTGAGGTGAGGTGTTTGCTCCACCTGAGGTGAGGTGTGTGATCCACCTAAGGTGAGGTGTTTGCTCCACCTGAAGTGAGGCGTCTGATACACCTGAGGTGAGGTGTTTGCTCCACCTGAGGTGAGGTGTGTGATTCACCTAAGGTGAGGTGTTTGCTCCACCTGAAGTGAGGTGTTTGCTCCACCTGAGGTGAGGTGTCTGATCCACCTGAGGTGAGGTGTGTGATCCATCCACATGAAGCGAGGCATCAGATCCACCTGAGGTGAGGCATCTCATCCACCTAAGCTAAGGTGTCTCATCCAGATGATCTGAGGCGTCTGATACACCTGAGGCGAGGCGTCTGATCCACATGAAGCGAGGCATCAGATCCACCTGAGGCGAGGCGTCTGATCCACCTGAGGCGAGGTGTCTGATCCACCTGAGCACATGCTCTATAATTACTGAGAATACCAGAATAAATTAATGATGTTGTAGGAAATTACATAAATTCTTCCATTCTTTATTCTTTCTTTCTGTTGGGAAACATTGTGACTACTATACATTCTGTACAATGGAGATGTGATATTTTATGTGTATTATAGTGTTACATCTGATAATAGAATGGAATGTGTTGCGATGTGGAGGCCGTGTGAGAAGTTACTGTTATGGGTGACGCGTGTGACCGCGCATACTGCAGGAAGACGTCCTCTGATACAGTCTCAGAGTGAAACGCGTCAGTATCTCCTAGTCTTGGCGTTTGGATACCAGGTCCTCAGGATCTGCCGTACTCCACTCCTGCTTTTGTGGCAGGAGGAGGAACCGGAACTATATTCATCTCCTGGTTCCTGAGTATATAACAAGGGGTGTTCCAGTCAGTGTACCTCTTCCGTTATATTACACACAGTGTATTTCTCATCATTGTCAAAATTCGTGTCTGAAAATTATGTTATAAGAAAAGCAGCAGATTGGCGTCAGTTTGGCGGTATCTGACGGTGTATTTATTGTGCTATTTGGGTACGTTCAGCATCACTGAGGGACTCAGTTTGTTACTTATATCTCCAAGGGAGGCAGATTGGTCAGTGACTATAGGCAGCACTGAGTAATGGTGCTGGTCCTGTCACTGGTCAGCGCTGGTAGAAACTTATTGTCATTACAATCCCTGGGTATCAGGCCAGCTCACATATGGTAGATGCTGCTGCTGATGATGTCACAGAGGGATGATGTCACAATGCGTTACTGGTCACTATGATGTCACAGGCTGATCACATTCTCTGAGCTACTTGATCACTCCTTGTTGGGAGCTTGTGGCAAGAGGCATCATAGGTTGCTGTGGAAGCACGTGCTGCGGTGATGATGGAGTGAATAATGATGCAGTGATTGCTGTACCTGTCAGAGTGCAGGCTTATGTCACCCCTACACACGAACCCGCAGAATTCTCCTCAATGGATCATGCGGACATACTCATAAAAATTATCCTCACCCCGCCGACGTACATGCGAAGCAAGATCCAACAGTTCCAGTGCTACAGGTTCACACCAACACTGTCCACCATTGATGAAGTGGAGGAACCTGCTGAGGAGCACGTGGAGGAGAGCGGTGAGAGCGGAGCAGAGGACATCACTGACTCCGGCACTGAGCGTTATGACCCAGATGATGTCCTAATGCTGATCCTCATTGTAACATGGTTACTCAGACTCTACATTTACTACTTCACTGCTGTAGCCACATAGTGTGAGGAAACTACTGACTATGAAAGTGCTGGCAGAGTATATTCATTTATCTATGGACTCTCTGCAGAGAGCTAGATGGATGGGGCAAAGCTAACTGCGGCCCACATTGCCGACATGGTGAGGAGAGGAGAGTTGGCAGGACAATGAACTCCATTTCTATATATTTGTAAATATTTATATTTGTATATATTTGTATATTTCTGTATATATGTATATTTGTATATATACATCTATCTATCTATCTATAACCATTTTATAATAAAACAATGTATAATGGCAGAACGTGAGTGCTTCTGATGTGTGTGTGACACAATCCCGGCTCACACGCCGCTGGTGCACACCTATATACATCTTGTAAGTTTTGCTAATTTGCATATACAGGAAAATGTGTTGATTTAGAAAACGCATTTTACAGCTGCAAAATGTGACGCACTGGCGTTCCAACGCCGAATCAGCCCCATAGTGTTATATAGGTATTGGTACTGGTAACTATGACGCCATAAGACCTTGCTAATGCTGAACACAAATTCTGTTGCTTACAAAGTGTAATGAAATCTTGTTTAACATAAGGTGTAATATACCTCCTACATTACATTACTGTGGATATAAGAAGTCACCCCAGGGTTCTGTGTATAACATAAGGTGGAATATACCCCCTACATTACATTACTGTGAATATAAGAAGTCACCCCAAGGTTCTGTGTATAACATTAGGTATAATATACCCCTACATTACATTACTGTGGATATAAGAAGTCACCCCAGGGTTCTGTGTATAACATAAGGTGTAATTTACCCCCTACATTACTGTGGATATAAGAAGTCACCCCAGGGTTCTGTGTGTAACATAAGGTGTAATATACCCCTACATTACATTACTGTGGATATAAGAAGTCACCCCAGGGTTCTGTGTGTAACATAAGGTGTGATATACCCCCTACATTACTGTGGATATAAGAAGTCACCCCAGGGTTCTGTGTGTAACATAAGGTGTAATATACCCCCTACATTACATTACTGTGGATATAAGAAGTCAGTGTGTCACCCCAGGGTTCTGTGTGTAACATAAGGTGTAATATACCCCCTACATTACTGTGGATATAAGAAGTCACCCCAGGGTTCTGTGTGTAACATAAGGTGTAATATACCCCTATATAACAGACTAGGCCTACAGACTTGTACATCTAGATGGTCCCTCAGCTGCATGGTCACTGCTAATATCTCTATCATGTATAGAAGGCTGTGCATTATCCCAGATAGGATCTCACATTATATGCAGGACATTCCTCAGTCACTTATGACACTTACACTAGTCAGTAGCTTTTGCTCTAGAGCTGTGTTTCTCAGACTCGGTCCTCAGGGCCCCAGCAGTGCATGTTTTCCTGATGGCCTAGCTGGTGCACAGGTGTCGTCATTCATTATTGACACACTATAGAATATGTGCTGCATTCATTCCTAACTGACATATTATAGAGATCCACAAGTGGTCTGGAAATCATGAACTGTAGAGTTTTGGGGTTCCTAAGGGCTGAGTTTTGGGGTTGCTGGGGCAGAGCTTGGGAGTTGCTGGGGCTGAGTTTTGGGGTTGCTGGGGCTGAGTCTTGGGGTTCCTGAGGGCTGAGTTCTGGGGTTGCTGGGGCTGAGTTTTGGGGCTCCTGAGGGCTGAGTTTTGGGGTTCCTGAGGCCTGAGTTTTGGGGTTCCTGAGGCTGAGTTTTGGGGTTCCTGAGGGCTGAGTTCTGGGCTTCCTGAGAGCTGAGTTTTGGGGTTCCTGAGGGCTGAGTTTTGGGGTTCCTGAGGGATGAGTGTGAGAAACAGTGCTGTAGAGAGTAGATATTCCGCTATATTCATACACAAAGTTATAATCAAGCCCAGGTCCGGTCACGGGTCTACTAGCACCGTGGGAGAAGAATTTGTGGAGCCCCCATTCCAACGGCATCCCCTCCCACAGTAACAAAGAACACACATTGCACCCCAGGAACAAAATACAGACATTGGGTGGAATGTAATGAAGCCCGGGATCGCCGGCCGTGCAGGCTACCAGCCAAACTCTAGTGTTTTTTTAAAGGGGCAATCATGTACTAGGTATGGTTTAGCATGGTTTAGCCTTGTACATGATTGGCCATTAAAAAAAGTCAGAGTTCGGCCGGCATTACGCACGGCCGCCGAGCTCGGACTTCATTACACCCCGGCCGTTGTTTCCCACAGAAATATAAAACACAGTTTAATTTTCCCCACAGAAGACTGAGCAGATATCCGCACATGCAGCGGGACTGAGTATTCAGCTCTAAGGGGGACATGTACTAATCAGTGATAAAAGTGGAGAAGTGAGCCAGTGGAGAAGTGGCCCATAGCAACCAATCAGCTGCTCTGTGCACTTTGAAAGTATGCAAATTATAAATGTTACGTCAATGCTGATTGGTTGCCATGGGCAACTTCTCCACTAGCTCACTTCTCCACTTTTATCACTGTACATGTCCCCCTAAGTATATAATGAGTTCAGGGTCGGACTGGCCCACAGGGGTACAAGGGAAACCACCGGTGGGCCCCGTGTGCGCAGCGCGCTCAGTGATGGCGGCACCTTTGTTACATCCGTAAATAAGCAATGTTATTTGGGGTTGTTAATTGACATAGAAAGTAGCTATTACTTAAGGTTTTATTCTTAATGTCGCTTAGGGCGGGATGTATTATCCTCTCCCGCAGCGTTATCTGCCTTTCTCAGCGCTCCCTGCAGTTTTCTCCTCTCACCCTCACTGGAAATCACTCACTCGTTCCGCCTCTTCACCGCAGCGGCCATTCTGAACTCTGCGCTGGGCCATGTCTTTCACGCATGCGCATATGACACAGCATCCCGACAGGATGCTGCTAGGTGCGGAGCTGTGTCATATACGCGTGCGTGAAAGACATGGGGAGCGCGGCTGAGCCAGCCCAGCGTAGAGTTCAGAGTGGTCGCGGCGGTGAAGAGGCGGAACGAGTGAGTGATTTCCAGTGAGGGTGAGAGGAGAAAACTGCAGGGAGCGCAGAGAAAGGCAGGTAACGCTGCGGGAGAGGATAGTACATCCTGCCCTTAGTTAGATGAGATGTCCCTAAAGTTTCTTACGCCTTTTAGAGTATTTGGGGAAAATTGGGACAAAATAATCCCGATTACCATCAGCCAGAACCACTCCTGGATTGCAACGTAATGCACAGGCTACTGTGAATAAGGCAGGTGGGTTAGGGTTAGGCTACAGGCATGTGGGTTAAGTTGCGAGCAGGTGGGCTAAGGTTAGGCTGCGGGGGGGGTTTAGGGTTAGGCTGCGGTAGGTGGGCTAGGGTTAGGCTGTGCACAGGTGGATTGGGCTGCAAGCAGGTAGGCTAGGGTTGGGCTGCAGGGAGGTGCTAGGGTTAGGCTGCAAGCAGGTGTGCTAGGCAGAGCCGGCCCTAAGCAATATGATGCCCTAGGCAAGATTTTGTCTGGTGCCCCCTAGCACCACCGCTGGTTCCGCCTCTGACCTTGCACCTCTTTCCCAGCACCATCACCCCTCACCCATAGCAGTCCTTATTTTGGTGTTTGTACCCCCTATATTTTAAATAGGAATAGTTTGCACATTTGGTGCAAAGCCCAAAAAGGGGTGTGTTTTTGCTGGCAAGGGGAATGGCCACACAATAGTAACCCCAATTCCAATTACGCCACACAGTACTGCAACTTTATTAACATTTTATCATGCGATAGTGTCCATAATTCATATTACATCCCACAGTAGTATCACTTTACCTTATAAACATTACTCCTCACAGTAGAGCCCCTTATTCATATTACATCACACCGAATTGCTCCTTACTCACATTACACCACACCATATTGCTCTTTATTCACATTAGATGACACAGTAGTGCCCTTTCTATACGCAATGCCACATAGTAGAGCACCTTATACACATAATGCCACACATTAGTAATGCATTTATACACAATTCCACACAGTAATGCCCCTTACACATATGAGACACATTAATGTCCTTATAAACATAATGCGCCTTACACATTATGACAACCTTTATTAATGCCCTTTTACACATAATGTCCCTTACACATATGCCGCACATTATTAATGCCCTTATACACATAATGACACACATAGTGCCCCTTACACATTTGCTGCACAATATTAGTGCCCCTATACACATAATGACACACATACAGTAGTACCCTGTTACACATATGCAGCACATTATTAATGCCCTTAAACACATAATGACACACATAGTGCCCCCTACACATTTGCTGCACATTATTAGTGTCCCTAAACACATAATGACACTCATACAGTAGTACCCTGTTACACGTATGCCGCACATTATTAATGCCCTTATACACAAATGACACACATAGTGCCCCTTTACACATATGTTGCACATTATTAATGCATTTTTACATGACACACATAATGCTCCTTACACATATTCCTAACACTACTGCATACCCTCCAACATTTTACACTGAAAAATCGGTACAAACCCGAAAAAGGGGCGTGGCCGCGGGTAAAGGGGGCGTGGCCACACCCCTTTTCCTATACTTTCAATGGAAGTTTGAAGAGCCAAAAATCGGTACAGACCATGAAAAAAAGGTACTGTACCTATTAAAAAGGTACGGTTGGAGGGTATGCTACTGCACAACCAACCCACTCACATGCACACAGCACTCACACTGCCACTAACACTGTGACCTCTGCCTCTGCTTGGATACAGATGTGTCCTCATAAATCTTGCATCAATGCTAACGTCTGGCACCTTTTTTTAATAAAAATGCATCTTATTTGCATTGCTATGTGGCTAGGACCCACAAGCAGATTCTGCTGATTAAAATGATATGCAGCATGCCTATATACTGTGTGAGACTGTGGCTGTATCTGCATATGAAATGCTACAAACAGAATATAGGCATGCTGCATATCATTTTAATCAGCAGAAGCTGCTGATGCCCCTAGGCATATCAAATGCCCTAGGCAATTGCCTAGTTTGCCTATGCCTATGGCCGGCTCTGGTGCTAGGGTTAGGCTGTAGGGAGGGTTAGGCTGTAGCAGGTTGGCTAGGGTTAGGCTGCAGGGAGGGTTAGGCTGCAGCAGGTTGGCTAGGGTTAGGCTGCAGGGAGGGGTTAGGGTTAGGCTGTGTGCAGGTGGGTTAGGCTGCAAGCAGGTGTGCTCGGGTTAGGCTGCAGGGAGGGTTAGGCTGTAGCAGGTGTGCTAGGGTTAGGCTGCAGGGAGGTTTAGGCTGTTGCAGGTGGGCTAGGTTTAGGCTGGAGGGAGGGTTAGGGTTAGGCTGCAGGCAGGTGGGTTAGGCTGCAAGCAGGTGTGCTAGAGTTAGGCTGCAGGGAGGGTTAGGCTGTAGCAGGTGCAGAGCCGGATTAAGACCATCGGGGGCCCGGGGCACTTAAGAGAGTGGGGCCCCTAATAGAGAAGGCAGAAAGAAAAAAAAATATATATATATATATATATATATATATATATATATATATACATATACACACACATATACATATATATATATATATATATATACACACATATATATATTTATATATATATATATATATATATATATTTGCCTCCCCAAGCAGCACACCCCCTGCCACACCGCAGATCGGATCTCTCTTCCGATCCGATCTGCGGTGCTGTGCTCCCCGGATCCCGTCCTCACTGCAGCAGCGGGCGCACAGACAGGACAGCTGAGCTGAGCGACGGCTCAGCTGTCCAATAAAGTATGAATAAAGCAGCCTGCCGCTCAGTCATTGGCTGGGCACGCAGGCTGTTTCATTGATACATTATTGGACAGCTGAGCCCAGTGGCGTAACTAGAAATTTTTCTCCCCCAAGCCAAAAAATCCTTTGGCGCCCCCCCCATACCCCCCGTAATTGGCACTAGCAAAGGTAGAAAAATGTGCACGCCGCAGGCGCGCGCCGGCAAAAAGGGTGTGTGGCTTTGTCGAAATGGGCGTGGCTTTGCGTGGAATTGCAGGAAAAGACTACCTTATACCCCAGTTTTGCAACCTGAACGCCCAGACGTTGGCCACCACAGGAAAGAAAAATAATCCTGATTCATGCCCCTTACATTATTTGTCATTTTTCCTCCTTATAGTAATGCCCAGTATACATTATTCCACATACTGCAATGGCCCTTAGACATTATTCCACACACAATAATGCACATGACACAATATGCACACACCATAATGCCCCCGACACATTATGCCACACACCGTAATGCCCCAGACACATTATGACAGGAATCGCAATGCCCGTTATACATTATGCTACACACTGCAATGCCCCTGATACATTATAGCACATATAATGTCTGTGACACAGTATGACACACACCACAATGATCCTGAGACATTATACCACATACCACAATGCCCGTGATATAGTATACAACACACCGTAATGCCTGATACATTATGACACACACCGCAATGTCCGTGATACATTATGCCACACACCGTAATGCCCATTACACATTAAGTTCTACAGTAAGGCTTCTAATTACTTTTAAATTACCTGCTCGTTGCCAGGGTGTCACAACTGAGGGCCTGAGCTGACGGGAGGCAGCCTCAGTTGTAGGGGCTGAGATGTACCGGAACCTGGGAGGTTGTATCAGACCCCTGGACATGTAAGTAACATGAATAATAACTGCCCGAAGGCGTGACCACGACAACTTAGATAAAAGTCAATGATGTTTATTATGACAACTCCGCATCACAGCAGCAATAAAAGAAAACGTAAAAGTCAGCAAAGAATAAATACAGTTCCTGAGTACTACAGCATGGCAGGAGCCACAGGGCACTGGTAGTGTGAGATAGTTCTTATGATCTTCTAGATGGAAAGTCCTTACCAGGCCCGGCTGTAGCAATGGAGATAACCCAGGATTGTACCAGCTGGTGTTCCAGGAAGAGCTGGGTTGCTGAAGGTAAAACAGCTGCTGTGGATACTGGCTGGAACCAGACTGTTGTTAGCACGGAGTGGATACTGGCTGGAACCAGTTAAATAATAAATGAACTTTGGGAGCGATGAAATGTGAACTGAAATGTAGAACTTGAGAGCGGAGAAATAATAATTCCGGTGGAGAGTGGTAAAGTGTAGAAAGGACACCGGCCCTTTAAGGGAAGCTGTATTCTGCTGGAAGCTGAGGCTGGAAGCAGGTAGTGTTGTAGCTGGAAACAGATGAATCCACAATGGATTGGAGAGTCAGGCTACACCGCAGGTGGAATGCTGGTGCGGGTCTCTATGGTGGAAGTCTTGAGACAGGAGCTGGAACCTGGAAGACAATCATAGAAGAGAGACAAACAGGAACTAGGTTTGACAACCAAAGCACTGACGTCTTCCTTGCTCAGGCACAGCTTACTTATACCTGCAGCAAGGAAGGGGTTGGCTAGGCAATTATGCAAATCAACAATACAAACAGCAGATTGGTGGAAATGATCAGATGACAGAATCCAAGATGGCTGCGCCCATGCAGACACTTGGAGGGAAGTTTGGTTTGTAATCCATGTGGTCTGGGAAACAGTAATGGCGGCGCCGGCCACCGGAGACAGGAGACGCCAGGCTGATAGATGCACATTTAACCACGCGGGCACAGCGGAGGCCGCGGCTGATGAAAACACCACTCTGACACTCTGCATGTGGAAACTCAGGAACAGCGGAATCTGGTCCTGGAACGCTGAGCCCGCCTTAGGAGGCATCTGAAGGGTAAGTAATGGCGTCCAGATACCCGGATCGTGACAGCACCCCCCCCTTTAGGAGTGGCCCCAGGACACTTCTTAGGCTTTGAAGGAAACTTTGCGTGGAAATTTCGGACCAAGGCAGGAGCATGGACGTCAGAGGCATTGGTCCAAGAGCGTTCTTCAGGACCATAGCCCTTCCAGTCAATGAGATACTGAAGTTGACCGTAACGGTGACGTGAGTCCAGGATCTTGGCCACTTCATACTCAACGCCTCGTTGAGTTTGGACTTTCGGAGTTGGTGGAAGTGAGGAATGAAACCGATTCAAGATTAGCGGTTTCAACAGGGAAACATGGAATGTCCTGGGTATTTTTAAGAAGGGAGGTAACTGGAGTCTGTAAGCAACAGGATTGATGACTTGATCAATTTTAAAAGGACCGATGTAGCGAGGTGCAAACTTCATACTGGGAACTCTTAACCTCAAATTCTTCGTGGATAACCATACCCGATCACCCACCTTGAGAGCAGGAACTGCTCGACGCTTCTTATCCGCAAACTTCTTGTACCTGAACGATGCCTTGAGCAGAGCTGATCGTACGCTCTTCCAGATATTGGCAAACTGATGCAAGGTGATATCCACTGCGGGAACAGAAGTTGCTGGAAGCGGTTGGAACTCAGGGACTTTAGGGTGGAATCCAAAGTTGGTGAAGAATGGTGTTGAAGAAGATGAAGAATGATACTGGTTGTTATGACAGAACTCGGCCCAGGGAAGTAATTGAACCCAGTCATCTTGAGAGGAGGACACATAGATGCGGAGGAAGGCCTCCAAGTCCTGATTCACCCTCTCAGTTTGACCATTGGTCTGAGGATGGTAAGCCGTGGAAAACTTTAACTTGACTTGGAGGACTTGACATAAACTTCGCCAGAATTTGGCTGTGAATTGAACTCCTCGATCTGAGATAATTTCTTCTGGAAGACCGTGGAGTCGGAAGATCTCTTGTATGAATACTTGAGCCAACTTGGAAGCTGACGGAAGACCGGTGAGAGGAATGAAGTGTGCCATCTTGGTGAACCGGTCAACTACCACCCAGATGGTATTGAACTTGTTGCACATGGGCAAATCTGTAATAAAATCCATCGACAAATGGGTCCATGGTCGACGGGGAACAGATAGTGGAACCAGTTGCCCCGCAGGCGACTGGCGGGATACTTTATGTTGAGCACACTTTGGGCAAGATGCAATAAACTCCAAAACGTCCTTTTTCAGAGTTGGCCACCAATAGGACCTAGAGATAAACTCCAGGGTTTTTTGGATACCTGTATGTCCGGCAAAACGGGAAGCATGGGCCCAATGCATGAGCTTCTTCCTTAGTGTCGGCTTCACAAAACTTTTCCCTGATGGGGGCGTAGAGTCCATCCCTACCGTGGAGAATGCCAACGGATTTATAATAGGATGCTTGTCTGAAGACTCTGACTCATTTTCTTGCTCCCATGAGCGGGAAAGGGCATCGGCCTTGCGATTCTGAGAGCCCGGACAGAACTGGAGTTTAAAGTCGAACCTGGAAAAGAAAAGTGCCCATCTGGCCTGACGAGGGTTGAGACATTGTGCGCCTTTTAGATATAGAAGGTTCTTGTGGTCTGTAAGGATGGTGATTGAATGAGAAGCTCCCTCCAACAGATATCTCCACTCCTCTAGAGCGAGCTTGATGGCTAGCAACTCCTGGTCGCCAATGGCATAGTTGCGCTCCGCTGGGGAGAACTTCCGTGAGAAGAAACTGCAAGGATGTAAATGACCATCTTTAGCCCTCTGAGATAACACCGCTCCTACTCCAACGGAGGAGGCATCCACCTCTAAGATGAAAGGAGAGTCGACGTCAGGCTGTTTCAGGACAGGTGCAGAGATGAACCTCTGTTTTAAAAGATGAAAAGCTTGCATGGCTTCTTCAGACCACTTGGACGGGTTAGCACCCTTCTTGGTGAAAGCAGTAATAGGCGCCACAATGGTGGAAAAGTCTCGTATAAACTTTCGGTAATAATTGGCGAACCCTAAGAACCTCTGGACCCCTTTGAGGGTTAAGGGTACTGGCCAATTCTGGATTGCTTGTAGTTTCTCAGGATCCATCTCTAGTCCGGAACCGGACACAATGTACCCTAGAAACGGAATGGACTTGACTTCAAAGACGCATTTCTCTAATTTGCAGTAGAGATGATTGACACGGAGACGGGACAGAACCTCCTTTACCCAGAAACGATGTTCCTCTAAATTGTTGGCAAAAATGAGGATATCATCTAGATAGACCACGACATGACGGTATAGAATGTCTCTGAAGATCTCATTGACGAAATGCTGGAAGACAGCTGGAGCATTGCTCAATCCGAAGGGCATGACGAGGTACTCATAATGTCCGTCACGGGTGTTAAATGCGGTCTTCCACTCGTCACCCTCACGGATCCGGATGAGATTGTATGCACCTCTCAGGTCCAGCTTTGTAAAGATGGTAGCTCCGCTAACTCTGTCAAAGAGCTCAGTAATCAGGGGTAAAGGATAGCGGTTCTTGATGGTAATGTCGTTCAAACCTCTGTAGTCGATGCACGGCCGCAGACCACCATCTTTCTTCTTTACAAAAAAGAAGCCTGCGCCGGCTGGAGAAGAAGAAGGTCGAATGAACCCCTTTGCTAGGTTCTCTTTTATGTATTCCTCCATAGAATGCGTCTCGGGGAGAGACAACGGATAAGTTCGGCCTCGAGGTGGAACCTTCCCTGGAACGAGATCAATCGGGCAGTCCCATTCTCTATGAGGGGGAAGGATATCAGCAGAAGCTTTACTGAACACATCCGTGAAATCTTGATATGGAGGAGGTGGAACATCAGACGACCTGGGGGAGGAGGAACAGACAGGCAACACTTTAAACAAACATGTCTTAGTACAGGAGGAACCCCATGCCAGGATTTGCGTAGTCGTCCAATCAATTGTAGGATTGTGAAGACGGAGCCATGGAAGGCCCAGGACCACAGGATGTGTGGCTCTTGGAATCACTAAAAGTGAAATAAGTTCGGAATGAAGAACTCCCACTCTCAGACGAACTGGTAGAGTCCTTAGAGAAATAACTGTATCAAAAATTTTACTGCCATCCACAGCAGTTAAGGAAAAGGACGAAGGAAGTCTCTCGGTGGGTAGGGACCACCGTTTAACATAGGCTTCGGTAATAAAGTTCCCAGCTGCTCCGGAATCCAGGAGGGCAATGACGTTCTGATAACGTTGAGCAACTTGAAGCGAGACTGGGAGGTTACAATCTTGAGGAGATGGAGAGGAGATCATTACTCCTAGCCGGCCCTCTCCTTGGCGAGCTAGGATTTGGAGTTTCCCGGACGTTTGGGACAGGCATTAATGGTGTGAGACGGAGCTGCACAGTACAAACAGAGAAACTCGGAGAGACGTCTTCGGCGCTCAGCAGGAGTTAAACGGGAACGGCCAATTTGCATGGGATCATCTTTAGTTGGTGACAGTTGGCGAGGAGGAGGAGCAGAAGATTTTGGAGCAGATGATCTTCCACGCTCAGTTGCTCTCTCTCTGAAACGTAAGTCAACTTTCGTACAAAGTGAGATTAACTCATCTAACTTGGAGGGTAAGTCTCTGGTAGCTAACTCATCTTTAATACGCTCGGATAAACCATGCCAGAATGCAGCATACAGGGCCTCGTCGTTCCATGCCAGTTCGGATGCCAGGATCTGGAACTGTATAAGATATTGTCCTACAGTACGTGATCCCTGGCGTAAACGGAGAATCTCAGACGAAGCTGAAGTTACCCGGCCTGGCTCGTCGAAGATGCGCCTGAATGTTGACACGAATGCAGTGTAAGAAGATAGCAGGGTGTCGGACCTCTCCCATAACGGTGATGCCCAATCGAGGGCTGAGCCACTGAGAAGAGAAATAATGTAGGCAATTTTTGTACGGTCCCTGGGGAAATTGCCAGGTTGTAGCTCAAACTGAATCTCACACTGGTTGAGAAATCCCCTGCAGAATCTTGGAGATCCGTCAAATTTTGCTGGCGTTGGAAGATGAAGACGTGGAGCAGGAATGGGTAAGGTGGGTGGGGTTATAGCTGGAGTCACTGTGGTTGACGCACCAGACGCGCCTGATCCACGGAGAGTGGTCTGAATCCCATCCAGCCGAGTAGAGAGATCCTGGAGACAGCGGATGATGTGGCCCTGTGCAGCCTCCTGATGTTCTAGTCGGGCTGCCAGTTCTTGCATCGGCCTGGCCGCTTGATCCTGGTCTCCGGCTGGATTCATTAGGTCAGTGCTTACTGTCACAACTGAGGGCCTGAGCTGACGGGAGGCAGCCTCAGTTGTAGGGGCTGAGATGTACCGGAACCTGGGAGGTTGTATCAGACCCCTGGACATGTAAGTAACATGAATAATAACTGCCCGAAGGCGTGACCACGACAACTTAGATAAAAGTCAATGATGTTTATTATGACAACTCCGCATCACAGCAGCAATAAAAGAAAACGTAAAAGTCAGCAAAGAATAAATACAGTTCCTGAGTACTACAGCATGGCAGGAGCCACAGGGCACTGGTAGTGTGAGATAGTTCTTATGATCTTCTAGATGGAAAGTCCTTACCAGGCCCGGCTGTAGCAATGGAGATAACCCAGGATTGTACCAGCTGGTGTTCCAGGAAGAGCTGGGTTGCTGAAGGTAAAACAGCTGCTGTGGATACTGGCTGGAACCAGACTGTTGTTAGCACGGAGTGGATACTGGCTGGAACCAGTTAAATAATAAATGAACTTTGGGAGCGATGAAATGTGAACTGAAATGTAGAACTTGAGAGCGGAGAAATAATAATTCCGGTGGAGAGTGGTAAAGTGTAGAAAGGACACCGGCCCTTTAAGGGAAGCTGTATTCTGCTGGAAGCTGAGGCTGGAAGCAGGTAGTGTTGTAGCTGGAAACAGATGAATCCACAATGGATTGGAGAGTCAGGCTACACCGCAGGTGGAATGCTGGTGCGGGTCTCTATGGTGGAAGTCTTGAGACAGGAGCTGGAACCTGGAAGACAATCATAGAAGAGAGACAAACAGGAACTAGGTTTGACAACCAAAGCACTGACGTCTTCCTTGCTCAGGCACAGCTTACTTATACCTGCAGCAAGGAAGGGGTTGGCTAGGCAATTATGCAAATCAACAATACAAACAGCAGATTGGTGGAAATGATCAGATGACAGAATCCAAGATGGCTGCGCCCATGCAGACACTTGGAGGGAAGTTTGGTTTGTAATCCATGTGGTCTGGGAAACAGTAATGGCGGCGCCGGCCACCGGAGACAGGAGACGCCAGGCTGATAGATGCACATTTAACCACGCGGGCACAGCGGAGGCCGCGGCTGATGAAAACACCACTCTGACACTCTGCATGTGGAAACTCAGGAACAGCGGAATCTGGTCCTGGAACGCTGAGCCCGCCTTAGGAGGCATCTGAAGGGTAAGTAATGGCGTCCAGATACCCGGATCGTGACACAGGGGTTTCATGCTCTTGGTTCCATGCACGGTGCCAGGGGTTTTCACGCTCAGGGTGTCATGCTCGTTGCCAGGGGTTTCATGCACTGGGTGTCATGCTCGTTGCTAGGGGGTAGTGCTTGTTGCTAGGGCCATGCTCCCAGTGCCACATATGCCCCCAGTGCCAGATATTCCCCTACAGTGCCATGTATATGCCCCTAGTGCCAGATATTCCCCCACAGTGCCAGGTACATGCCCCCAGTGCCACATATACTCCCCCCCCAGTGCCACATATGCCCCCTCAGTGCCTGCTCCCCCCAGTGCCAAATATTCCCCCACAGTGCCAGGTATATGCCCCCAGTGCCAGATATTCCCCCACAGTGCCATGTATATGCCTCCAGTGCCAGATCTTCCCCCCACAGTGCCAGGTATATGCCCCCAGTGCCAGATCTGCCCCCACAGTGCCAGGTATATGCCCCAGTGCCAGATCTGCCCCCCACAGTGCCAGGTATATGCCCCCAGTGCCAGGTATATGCCCCCAGTGCCAGATCTGCCCCCCACAGTGCCAGGTATATGCCCCCAGTGCCAGATCTGCCCCCCACAGTGCCAGGTATATGCCCCCAGTGCCAGATCTCCCCCCCACAGTGCCAGGTATATGCCCTCCAGTGCCAGATCTGCCCCCCACAGTGCCAGGTATATGCCCCCAGTGCCAGATCTTCCCCCCCACAGTGCCAGGTATATGCCCCCAGTGCCAGATCTGCCCCCCACAGTGCCAGGTATATGCCCCCAGTGCCAGATCTGCCCCCCACAGTGCCAGGTATATGCCCCCAGTGCCAGATCTGCCCCCCACAGTGCCAGGTATATGCCCCCAGTGCCAGATCTCCCCCCCCCCCAGTGCCAGGTATATGCCCCCCAGTGCCAGATCTGCCCCCCACAGTGCCAGGTATATGCCCCCCAGTGCCAGATCTGCCCCCCACAGTGCCAGGTATATGCCCCCAGTGCCTGCTTTCCCCCCCCATGTGTTGGAGGGACACGGAGCGCATCGCGCGTCTCTCCTATGTCCCTCCTGGCTCTCCCCCGGCTGGTCTAATGCAGGAAGTGCCGGTTCGTGAGCCAATCAGAGCTCACGAACGGCACTTCCTTAGACCGGCCGGGGGAGAGCCAGGGAGGGACACAGGAGAGACGCGCGATGCGCTCAGTGTCCCTCCAACACCGCAGGGAGGGAGAGGAGACCGCAGATTGACATGCGGACGCTCGTCCGCATGTCAATCTGTTCTAAGGGAGCCGGGGAGCGGAGCACAGCACCGCAGATCGGATCGGAAGAGAGATCCGATCTGCGGTGTAGCAGGGGGCCCTTTTGGAAAGGGGGGCCCGGGGTACGTATCCCCCGGCCCCCCCCCTTAATCCGGCTCTGAGCAGGTGGGCTAGGGTTAGGATGCAGGGAGGGTTAGGCTGTAGCTGGTGGGCTAGGATTAGGCTGCAGGAAGGGTTAGGCTGTAGCAGGTGGGCTAGGGTTAGGCTGGAGGGAGGGTTAGGCTGCGGGCAGGTGGGTTAGGCTGCAAGCAGGTGTGCTAGGGTTAGGCTGCAGGGAGGTGTTAGGGTTAGAATGTGAGCAGGTGGGTTAGGCGTAGGTTACGTGGGGAGGATAGGGTTAGGCTGCAGGGATGTTTAGGGATAGGCACTATTGGGAGGGTTAGGCACTGCGGGGAGAGTTAGGTGTAGTCACTAGTGGGGGGTTTAGGGTTAAGCTGTATGTGTGGGGGAGGGATTAGGGTTAGGCACTAGGGGGAGAGTTGGGTGTAGTCACTAGTGGGCGGGTTAGGGTTAAGCTGTATGTGTGGGGGAGGGATTAGGGTTAGGCACTAGGGGGAGAGTTGGGTGTAGTCACTAGTGGGCGGGTTAGGGTTAAGATGTATGTGTGGGGGAGGGATTAGGGTTAGGCACTAAGTGGAAGGTTAAGAGTTAGGATTCGTGTTAGGGATTGGGGAGAAATACTCACCGGAAAGCCTGAGGATTGGATGTTTATCCTGGAAGTCACAGTCACATGACCATAGTGACCTGGAAGATGCCGCTGCAGCCGTCGGGAGCAGGTAAGTGACCACTGGGCCACCAGGGTGATTTGTTAACATTCTAACATGTCAGTCAGTATGGTCAATGTCGACATACAGTATCATACCCAACCCAACAAACAATATTAACTGTTTTAGAATGCAATCTGCGGGTTTTTATTCCATTGCTGTAATAGATGAGTATAGTTTTATTTTACTTCAGTAATTTGATTTTCTGATGTGGAAAAAAGTGAAGAAAGTGATAGCTAAGAGAAAGATCCAGAACTGACGCTCCTGTGTTATTGGGGAAGGGGGTGGGGGGGGGGGGGGGGGGGGATAACGCTCCGGGATCACTCACAGCCTCTCCCCCACTAGTGTAATCCAGATCTCAACATATTTTGCCTTGGTCATGAAGTTTATATTTATTTGTTTTGTTATTTTCCACCTCCCAGTTCTATTGGTGCATGTTTGGAAGTAGTGCCGCTTGGCTAATTAGTGAGCCGCTCGTCTCCTTACCTAGTTGTGGTGTTAGCAATTGCCATTGTTGGGGCTGGAGAGTAGGGGTTGATGCATCAAGCAGTGAAATTAGTGAAGTTGCCCATAGCAACCAATCGGCAGTGAGGTTGCTCCCTCCAGAACTTTCCCAGAAGGTGTTTAAAGAAATGACTCAAGTACAGTTAAAATGCAGATTGTGCGCACTGATGGCGTTTGGGATCAGTGGATCACGTTCAAGGTTCATAATAAAATTAAATTTTTAAATATGTGTATTTTTAAACACTATACAGATAAGACATGGTAAATAATTAAAAAGTAATGTAACATTTTTAATTTGAGCTTCAAGTTAATAATTTGCCATTAAGAACAGTTTCAAAGCATACCACTACACTTATTGTATCAAATTGTGACTAAGGGGGATATTTACTAAGCAGTGATAAGAGCGGAGAAGTGAGCCAGTGAAGAAGTGGCCCCATCAACCAATCAGCAGCTCTGTATCATTTTATAGTATGCAAATTATAGGTGTTACTTCAGTGCTGATTGGTTGCCATGGGCAACTTCTCCACTGGCTCACTTCTCTGCTCTTATCACTGCTTAGTAAATGTCCCCCTTAAGGTGGGTATGTAATACCCTGTTGTTAGTAAAGTAATCTGAGAAGTTAATGACCAGTTCGTGTGATTAAAATGTATTGTACTAAATTCATTAAATGACCATTTTATGTGATTAAAATGTATTGTACTAAATTTATTAAAAGGTTATGTTACCCTCACAGAGGGCAAAAGACATGTGAAGCAATTTTTAACCCTCATGGAGGATAAATGGGATAGACAGAGCAGATGGTAGTCCAGGAGTCGGACGGGCTCGCGGCTCCAAGAACTGTAAAAGCACTACTGAGGGGGAGCTCTGGTCCCCTATGATCCTGGACACGGGAGCCAGCGCGTGCGGAGAGAAAGTGGCGGGACTGATCCGGGTACTAACCTGGGAGCATATATAAGAGCATGACAGACAGACCGTTGAGCTGAGCTGAGGTAGTCTCGTAACGTGAAGGTGCTGCTGACAGGAGAGAGACGGAGCCGCACAAACAGACCGGAGTTCGGCTGGAAAGCCGTGAGAGACTGGCCGCTGGCAGACCCATCGAGTGAAGCGGAGCAGAGGAGACGGAGCGGCGGGAACTGCGACACTGGCAGTCATAACGGAGCTCAGCAGTGACGTGAAGGGGGAGAGGAGGCGGCCAAACCGTGAGTGACATGATGCTCTATGCCAATCCTCCTCAGTGAAAGGAGAGAGGAGTGTGACTGAAGTCCCACCCAGAAGGCAGGCGAAGCGGGTGAGTGACTGACTCCGGTCCCGTGTGAGAAAGCCTAGGCGGAGCCACCTCTGAAACCCCAGCTTGGGGAATGAATAGTAAGCAGTGACAGGCTGAGTGAGTCAGGCAAGACACTGAGTAAGGCAGTATTAATAAGAAAGGAAGAGGTCATAAAGGGCTTTCCTGAAAGCAAGAGCGGCACTTTGAAGGGACTATGTTCCAGTGCTAAACGTCAGGGTTCAAGAGGGGAGCAATATAAAGTGACATTGAAAGTATAATTATACTGTAATTGACTGTCAACACTGGATTCTACACTTCTATAATAAATAACATCCAGTCAGTAAAGATTAATACTTTATCTCTACACTGAGAAATACTTACCTATGACTCGGGGTCAGCACAGAAATTAGTGATCAGAAGTGGAGTTTCTCCGGTCAGTTTCTTCTACTGTTTACTCCCAGAAACTTCATTCACCTGAGGTGGATAACTAAAATAAATAAAAGGTTATTTTACATTTCTGTTTTAATTGCACCTTTTGAGAAGTCAGAGTGTTAACTGGAGACAAAGTACAGATACTAGGAGAGAAAGTGACAAGCCAACTAATCTGGACTACGTTTCAGTCGTCATGCTGGTCTTGTTTATTTGTTGGCACTCATTTATTCCTAAATAGAGAGATTCTGATGGAAGATAGCAGAACGCGGATTGGGAATAGTCCTACTTTAAAAAGAGAATTTGTTGCTAATAGCCTCCTTCTTCAAAGCATAATCAATAAGAGACTTCATGTGCACCAATGTTATGGCCAGTAGATATCACACAGTATAGATATTTAAGAAACCAGTCATATGGGGTGATCTAGACTCAAGATACAAAATATATAGCTGAAAACATTGAGAAGTTTTGTTGATTACAATATTTACTGGTAATTAATTTATTTACCATAATTGTAGTTATAAGGAATTATTAACTGTTGATATTTGTGCTGTCCATAATCTAACTTTTCTTCCGGAATAGGATGGAGTTTTGAAGAGATCGACCATTGCTGTAAAATAAAAATTCAATTATTTTACTTTATTTACGAAATAACATGGTGATGCAAATTCTGAATTAATTAATTGTAAAGTGTCTAAATGTTGTGATGAGTAATACTGGAAGGTATATTTACATGCTGTTGTTATAAAAATTAAATGGAAAAATATGTTTTCAACCTGTACTTCGATTAGCTGTATATGTCTGGACATTATCTCCTCGCTTAATTAAGAGAGAGCATACGTAAGAGGTACAAAGGTGAGATTAACAGCATATAGTTATAAAAATCCATTTCACTAGAAAACACCGTAATCAGACTGTGTATTACAGGTACACAATAGGCGATGTGCTCTATGAGCGACGTCGCCTAGTGTTTTCCCCTCCCAGGCAGTCGCGGCTGGCCATACACACTGAGTGATATAACCGTTCATACTGCTCAGTGACGTCACGCAGCGGCCTGGGCCATGCAGGCAGCTCCTGGACGACAGTCCAGCTTGAGCGTGCATGCACGGCCGACAACGAGGGACGTTGCCGACCCGTGGGGCCGTGCATCGCTCGCCGCTGGTGGCATACACTCTTGAGAAAATGAGTGACGTCTCTCAGGAAGGGGGAAAATGAGCGACGTTGCTAGTTTTCTAGGGATGTGTGTATGCACCTTTAGCGCTGCAGGCCAACTTTCTGGCAACTTATTTGTGTCCTCATAAATAATTTTTTGTAACTATTGTAAAACACTGAATCCCAGAATCTCACATTTGAATTGTGGACCGTATTCAGCTTCAGTTGCAATTTTAGTAAATCACAGATAGGCTGATTATCGGATGACTGCGCATGCGCTGTGAACGCATAGCGTGTGCGTGACCCACGGTTTGCTATTCCTCTGCGATCGCATCTTGCTGGGATGCGACTGCAGGGTGACTGACAGGCGGCGGGTGTTCGTGGGCGTATACATGGCATTTGAGGGGAGTGCTTGAGGAAATGCCGGCGTCATGGCTGTTTTCAGGGTGTGTATCTGATGTCAGCGATTGAAAATATGGCGCTCGGTGCGACTGCATTCTCATTATTCTGAGTAGCCCTGGGTCATTCGCAACTGTCGATGGTGTTCGATTTCTGTGCATGCTTTGCAATTTTGCGACTGCATACGTAATTTTGCGATTGCATCAGCCAGCCTCTATTGCCTTTCTGGACGGCTCTTCGCATGCGATTTTTAGCAGGATTGAGAAAATCGCAATTTTTGTCTCATTAGCGATCCAACCTGAACAGGGTCCTGTGTCCCCGATCTCCATAAATTGTATAAAATAAAGATTATTATTATTATTATTATTATCCTTTATTTATATGGCGCCACAAGGGTTCCGCAGCGCCCAATTACAGAGTACATAAACAAATTATCAAAACAGGAAAACAGCAACTCACAGGTGAAGACAATATAGGACAAGTACAGGGTAAATAAGCATATCTACATCAGTAAATGACAGAGATAAGTTCCAGGTGGCCAAAAAACTGCGGGATTTGTGCAGTTGAAGATTATTAAAGTAAGAAAAGGATAAGCACATGAGGGAAGAGGGCCCTGCTCGTGAGAGCTTACATTCTAAGGGGAGGGGTAGACAGACAGGGGTGACACAGATGGGGTACATAGAGAGCGTGGAACAGAGGGTTAGGATGAGACTTGGCTGGGTTTGGTAAAGATTAATTTAATTATTGTGTTATACACAGGGAATTGTCCTCCTATAACTATCAGTCGATCCCTGTGATATAAACAGAATTTGCATTCGTTGTTGGATGCAGGTGAAACTGCATTATGGGGCTAATTCACGTTGGATCGCAAATCGCGATCCAACCCGAATTTTTACGATGTCCCTGCAGGTGCATGCGCAGCGCGATGTCCCTGTGGGGGGTCGCAGAAAAAGCGATCACCTCAACGAAGCGTTGCGGGGGTGGGGCGACCCGAATGGAGGGCAGAGGCGGACGAACTGAGGCGTGTCAGGGGCGTGGTTGCGGCAGCTGCGTGATGTCACACGCGGCCGCCGCGACAGGTAAAATGGCGCCGGGACTCCTGCGGCCGCAGCTAAGCTGCGCCGACAGGAGTCATCTTTAGTTTCTGCTGACAAGCAGAAATTGCGAATCGATCGCAATTTCTGCTTGTTGATGGTGGGGAGGCGCCGGTCAGCGATGGGCGGCCCCCAAGCATGCGACCAAATGGATAGCAAATTCTTATATTTATCATATAACAATATTGGATCCAGAGAAACTTCCACACCCAGGGCCGTCTTTTCGTATGGGCTCAATGGGCTCTTGCCCAAGGGCCCCAGGAGTATAAGGGCCCTAGGCTAATAGCTGAGGGTCCCCTCTTTCCAGGGGTACCAGATTTTTGAAAATCGGCCCTTGGGAACCGGAGATATCCGACCTCAAAGCAGTGGTCCCTATTCAAGCCTGTTAATTGCTCTTCCCAGCTAGATATCTTGGGTTCTGTCTGACTTTGAGTTTTTCTGAGGGTATAATCCATAAGCTGGGACTCTCCCCTCTTGGTGGACACTGGCAGCTTGTCTCTACTATGCCCAGAACCAGAGATATCAGCCTTCCAGCATCTGGTCCCTGCTCCATCTCCACATGCCTAATATGCAGTTTTAGGTTTTCGTCTGTGGTTTGCTCTGGCACCTGAACTCTGATCCCCAAGTCCCCAGAACCTCCTGATAGGTGGGACTCTCTAGTGTTTTTAAAGCTAAGAAATATTCTTTCAGGAACTTGAGATATCTGCAGTCTAACAAGCTGCTTTCCCACCAGAAAATGATAAATATTAAGCCCACTCCACTATCCACCCCTACCCAACGTATTAAACACCCCCTACCACCCTAAAACTCATGTACCAGGGCTCCTTCATTCAGCCCAATGTCCGCTTCTACAGTTTAGCCCTATTTGTGCAGTAAAGGAGTAATTAGCAGAAATGACTGCTCCAGGTCCTACATGCTGAGCGGAAGATAGAACACCCCCTACCGCCCGTGGGACATCAAAGCTGCCGCTGATAGCACCCCCCACCCCTACTGCTGGAGGATGGGTAGGGGCCCCAGTGCATTGCTGTGCCCAGGGGCCTACACTGCTGTTAAGACGGCCCTGTCCACACCACATCTTCTTTTTGACGAATGAGGTGTATTATTATTATTATGTGCACATTATGGCCAAGGAAGCCACTCTGCCCAGTTATTGTGTACATGTGAAATGTACCATCTCAGACATTGGGGGTCATTCCGAGTTGATCGCTTGCTGAAAATGTTCGCTGTGCAGCGATGATGCTAAAAAAGGCACTTCTGCGCATGCATATGCGGCACAATGCGCACGCGCGACGTACTTTCACAACGGCCGATGTAGTTTCACACAAGGTCGAGCCAAGCTTTTCAGTCGCACTGCTGGCCGCAGAGTGATTGACAGGAAGAAGGCGTTTCTGGGTGTCAACTGAACGTTTTCAGGGAGTGTTCGGAAAAACGCAGGCGTGCCAGGAAAAACGCAGGCGTGGCTGGGCGAACGCAGGGCGTGTTCGTGACGTCAAAACAGGAACTGAACAGTCTGAAGAGATCGCAAGTGCTGAGTCTGAGTCTACTCTGAAACTGCACAAAATTATTTTGTAGCCGCTCTGCGAACCTTTCGTTTGCACTTCTGCTAAGCTAAAATACACTCCCAGTGGGAGGCGGCATAGCGTTTGCACGGCTGCTAAAGACAGCTAGCGAGCGATCAACTCGGAATGACCCCCATTGTTCTAAAGTTTACTTTCACACTCTATGGTCATGGTACAGTAGGACCTTGTCAGACATATCATCAAAGAGGGGTATGCCAGTTTGCTTAGTTCCATAGATGGCATAGGTCCACCATAAAGTCCAATGAGATTTGGGACCAGGATTTGTTGGGAATTGGAAGTGGCATGATATGTCCAAAGAGTTGACCATGCAGGATCTTGTTACGAGCACACGTTATGGTCTAATAAGCCATCCCTAAATGCTTATTGTCTTTTTGGAAAAAAAGGCCACCAGACAGAAGGAGATGGGAAACAAATAGTTTTCATGTGGACAACATAAACACCTCACTAATAGGTTTCTCAGTAGGAGCTTGGCATTTCGTCTGCTGCAGTTGTGCAGAGATAGTTTGAGAAAGAACCACAAAAATATTGATAGAAGTAATAGCTGGCCTTGTACTGTAGTTTCTGGATGTTTTTGTGAAAATTACCTTTATAGAGCATCTGCTTTTAGATTGTTGGAACCCAGCCTGTAGGTGACTTTAAACTTAAATCTAGAGTAAAAAAAAAAGCCTACAAGGTTTCCTGGGATTTAACTTTTCAGCCGTTGAATACAGTGGATCTGTAAGCACTATGATTGTATACTTGCCACCAGGGCCGGTGATAGGGTGTTCGGCGCCCTCCTGCAAACTATAAATTTGCGCCCTCCCATACTTTACAAAGGGACAGCGCACGTAACGCCCACTGTAGCAGTGACGCTTACACACGTAACGCCCCCTGTAGTAGGGACACTTACACACGTAACGCCCCCTGTAGTAGGGACACTTACACACGTAACGCCCCCTGTAGTAGGGACACTTACACACGTAACGCCCCCTGTAGTAGGGACACTTACACACGTAACGCCCCCTGTAGTAGGGACACTTACACACGTAACGCCCCCTGTAGTAGGGACACTTACACACGTAACGCCCCCTGTAGTAGGGACACTTACACACGTAACGCCCCCTGTAGTAGGGACACTTACACACGTAACGCCCCCTGTAGTAGGGACACTTACACACGTAACGCCCCCTGTAGTAGGGACACTTACACACGTAACGCCCCCTGTAGTAGGGACACTTACACACGTAACGCCCCCTGTAGTAGGGACACTTACACACGTAACGCCCCCTGTAGTAGGGACACTTACACACGTAACGCCCCCTGTAGTAGGGACACTTACACACGTAACGCCCCCTGTAGTAGGGACACTTACACACGTAACGCCCCCTGTAGTAGGGACACTTACACACGTAAAGCCCCCTGTAGTAGGGACACTTACACACGTAACGCCCCCTGTAGTAGGGACACTTACACACGTAACGCCCCCTGTAGTAGGGACACTTACACACGTAACGCCCCCTGTAGTAGGGACACTTACACACGTAACGCCCCCTGTAGTAGGGACACTTACACACGTAACGCCCCCTGTAGTAGGGACACTTACACACGTAACGCCCCCTGTAGTAGGGACACTTACACACGTAACGCCCCCTGTAGTAGGGACACTTACACACGTAACGCCCCCTGTAGTAGGGACACTTACACACGTAACGCCCCCTGTAGTAGGGACACTTACACACGTAACGCCCCCTGTAGTAGGGACACTTACACACGTAACGCCCCCTGTAGTAGGGACGCTTACACACGTAACGCCCCCTGTAGTAGGGACGCTTACACACGTAACGCCCCCTGTAGCAGGGACGCTTACACACGTAACGCCCCCTGTAGCAGTGACGCTTACACACGTAACGCCCCCTGTAGTAGGGACGCTTACACACGTAACGCCCCCTGTAGTAGGGACACTTACACACGTAACGCCCCCTGTAGTAGGGACACTTACACACGTAACGCCCCCTGTAGTAGGGACACTTACACACGTAACGCCCCCTGTAGTAGGGACACTTACACACGTAACGCCCCCTGTAGTAGGGACACTTACACACGTAAAGCCCCCTGTAGTAGGGACACTTACACACGTAACGCCCCCTGTAGTAGGGACACTTACACACGTAACGCCCCCTGTAGTAGGGACACTTACACACGTAACGCCCCCTGTAGTAGGGACACTTACACACGTAACGCCCCCTGTAGTAGGGACACTTACACACGTAACGCCCCCTGTAGTAGGGACACTTACACACGTAACGCCCCCTGTAGTAGGGACACTTACACACGTAACGCCCCCTGTAGTAGGGACACTTACACACGTAACGCCCCCTGTAGTAGGGACACTTACACACGTAACGCCCCCTGTAGTAGGGACACTTACACACGTAACGCCCCCTGTAGTAGGGACACTTACACACGTAACGCCCCCTGTAGTAGGGACACTTACACACGTAACGCCCCCTGTAGTAGGGACACTTACACACGTAACGCCCCCTGTAGTAGGGACACTTACACACGTAACGCCCCCTGTAGTAGGGACACTTACACACGTAACGCCCCCTGTAGTAGGGACACTTACACACGTAACGCCCCCTGTAGTAGGGACACTTACACACGTAACGCCCCCTGTAGTAGGGACACTTACACACGTAACGCCCCCTGTAGTAGGGACACTTACACACGTAACGCCCCCTGTAGTAGGGACACTTACACACGTAACGCCCCCTGTAGTAGGGACACTTACACACGTAACGCCCCCTGTAGTAGGGACACTTACACACGTAACGCCCCCTGTAGTAGGGACACTTACACACGTAACGCCCCCTGTAGTAGGGACACTTACACACGTAACGCCCCCTGTAGTAGGGACACTTACACACGTAACGCCCCCTGTAGTAGGGACACTTACACACGTAACGCCCCCTGTAGTAGGGACACTTACACACGTAACGCCCCCTGTAGTAGGGACACTTACACACGTAACGCCCCCTGTAGTAGGGACACTTACACACGTAACGCCCCCTGTAGTAGGGACACTTACACACGTAACGCCCCCTGTAGTAGGGACACTTACACACGTAACGCCCCCTGTAGTAGGGACACTTACACACGTAACGCCCCCTGTAGTAGGGACACTTACACACGTAACGCCCCCTGTAGTAGGGACACTTACACACGTAACGCCCCCTGTAGTAGGGACACTTACACACGTAACGCCCCCTGTAGTAGGGACACTTACACACGTAACGCCCCCTGTAGTAGGGACACTTACACACGTAACGCCCCCTGTAGTAGGGACACTTACACACGTAACGCCCCCTGTAGTAGGGACACTTACACACGTAACGCCCCCTGTAGTAGGGACACTTACACACGTAACGCCCCCTGTAGTAGGGACACTTACACACGTAACGCCCCCTGTAGTAGGGACACTTACACACGTAACGCCCCCTGTAGTAGGGACACTTACACACGTAACGCCCCCTGTAGTAGGGACACTTACACACGTAACGCCCCCTGTAGTAGGGACACTTACACACGTAACGCCCCCTGTAGTAGGGACACTTACACACGTAACGCCCCCTGTAGTAGGGACACTTACACACGTAACGCCCCCTGTAGTAGGGACACTTACACACGTAACGCCCCCTGTAGTAGGGACACTTACACACGTAACGCCCCCTGTAGTAGGGACACTTACACACGTAACGCCCCCTGTAGTAGGGACACTTACACACGTAACGCCCCCTGTAGTAGGGACACTTACACACGTAACGCCCCCTGTAGTAGGGACACTTACACACGTAACGCCCCCTGTAGTAGGGACACTTACACACGTAACGCCCCCTGTAGTAGGGACACTTACACACGTAACGCCCCCTGTAGTAGGGACACTTACACACGTAACGCCCCCTGTAGTAGGGACACTTACACACGTAACGCCCCCTGTAGTAGGGACACTTACACACGTAACGCCCCCTGTAGTAGGGACACTTACACACGTAACGCCCCCTGTAGTAGGGACACTTACACACGTAACGCCCCCTGTAGTAGGGACACTTACACACGTAACGCCCCCTGTAGTAGGGACACTTACACACGTAACGCCCCCTGTAGTAGGGACACTTACACACGTAACGCCCCCTGTAGTAGGGACACTTACACACGTAACGCCCCCTGTAGTAGGGACACTTACACACGTAACGCCCCCTGTAGTAGGGACACTTACACACGTAACGCCCCCTGTAGTAGGGACACTTACACACGTAACGCCCCCTGTAGTAGGGACACTTACACACGTAACGCCCCCTGTAGTAGGGACACTTACACACGTAACGCCCCCTGTAGTAGGGACACTTACACACGTAACGCCCCCTGTACAAGTGACGCATACACGCGTAAGGCCCCCTGCAGCAGTGACGCTTACACATGTTACGCCCCCTGTACCAGTGACGCTTACACACGTAACGCCCGCCGTACCTATGACGTAACGCCCCTGTAGCAGTGATGCTTACACACATAACGCTCTCTGTAGCAGTGACAATTACACATGTAACGCCCCCTGTACCAGTGACACTTACACACGTAACACTACCTTGTACAAAATACAAAATGGGTGCGGAAAGCAGAGTTGTGCATTGCAGAGGCAGGCGGGTTAGAAGGACGGGTTTTAGGGTGGGTACACATTAGATGATGTGTAACCAACCCGACATCGTGAGCATTGCGGACCCGGCATCGGAAAATGCATAAACACTTGCCGATGCCGGTGGCAATGGAGTGACAGGGGTAACTAACGCAGCATGGCTCTCGTTAGCAATGTCTTCTATTGCCCTCACTATAGCACCGACCAGAAAACATTGTTAACGGCTGTGGGAGCATGCAGATAGTGAGAACACATTTGATGATTTTGTACGATTTGTCATTCTGAATCGTTCAAAATATAATATGTGTACCCAGCCTTAATGAAGGCTTGGAGACTGGGTGAAAGTTTATTGAGCAATACAGTATGTTACGAATACATTACCACATCACCAAAAAGGCATAGCTTCATCAAAAAGTGGATACTTCTGGACCGATCAAGTTGGAGATTGGATGTATCAGAGTTTTGTAAATATTAGGAGGTATGTCCACATGCCTCCTAGACAACATTACATGCCCCACAGTCTTCCCCACAAGCCCAGACCTCTCCTACAATCAGCCCCTGGGTATGCACTATATATCTAGTAACTTACATTAAAATGGCGCTCCTGCCCCTGTCCCCATGCAGAGGTAAAGTCACTCCAGGACTCTGACTTGACCTGCAGAGAGGGCCCAGCTCCAGGATTGCTGACCTCTGCTGCAAACGCGCTCTCTGCACAGGCTGAGGCTGTACACTTCGGCGGGGAGAAGAAGGCACTATCGGCCGCAGTTGTAAGCTCTGGCTGCAGGGAGGGTTCTCCCTGTACATGCAGCGGCTTTAAACTTAGCAGGGGAAGGAGGACACTATCGGCCGTGATTGTAAGCTCCGGCGGGGGGAGGGGCTAATGCTTGTGGTAGCCAGCCTGGCATGAGGCAGGGGTAGGGGTGACGGCCAGCCCCTGATGAGATGAAGGGACCAGCCGACCGGAGACTGTCATGGCGTAAGGGCAGGCCAATGCGCTGCAGGGCGCAGAAGCAGCAGCAGCAGGGGGACTTCAGCTCAGGGAAGGGATGCAGGGAGAGCGCCTATCCAGCCTGGCGCCTCCTGCACTGCATCCCTTTGCTGAGTGGCTTGCGCCTGCTCTGCTTGCCACCGTCATCCTCATTCAGAAATGGTTGATTCAAGTTACTGTAGGATGGCAGAATACAAGTGCTGTACAGAATGCAATTTTGAGAACTGAATAAGACCATGAGGCTACTGTGGTCCAATTTTATTGATCTGATACTTTTCTTGTCATGGCAGTGAGAGGGGTGTTAGTGATGAAGAACCTTCAACGATAGTTGGCAAAGACAAGAAAATTTTAAGGGCCTTCAAAACATTAAGTTTTACCCACTCTTGTATAACATGGACTATAGCAAAATCCATCTAGAGCAGAAATGATATACCCCAAACTTGTTACTTGGGAAACCTCAAACTGGCACTTACAGTATCTAACTTTGCAAATATCTTATATTCTCTTAACTTCTGAGGAACTGCAGATACATGCTCGTGATGAAATGGAAAAGCCAAGGAATTACTCAATATACGTATTGTCCAACTAGAGAATCACTAATCTTCCTACGCAGTCCCTGGGTACATTACTGAACCCGCACAGCAATGACTAGATACTCATAATGACCTTTATAGGTGCTAAATGTCCATCCAGGCTTACATGTTGGAAATTGGGGTCTCCAATGACACCCTGGAGAACTGAGATGCCTGTACCACTTCTAGGTCGATAAGTTACCAGTGGCTCACTAGTCAACTTGGCTAACGGCTTGGGATGTTTCAAGGAAGAGGAGAACATGAGTGTATTGTGTTTCTGTAATACTGGCATAGCCCTGGGCTCTGTTGACTCAACTTATGATATGTATTGAGCCAGGATGTTGCAATCTGCAAGGTTTCGGATACATCCCAGTGAGACTGAAGCATTATGGTATGAAATACCCTTGCAGCAGAATCCTTGTCCTGATGTCACTTCTTAAACATCTGTCAGTTTTACCTGAAGGAGGCATCAACCCGTCCAGGATTTCTGGCATTGGGATACTGAACCAACACATTGTTCAGTTGTTTCTGAAGCCTACATATGGACTGGCTCGTGAAGGGCTGGAACATTCCATCTTTGAAACTCCATGCAGTACTCTTCCATTAATTGGCGATCTTATGCTAGAGACCGGAAATGTGAGGCACACCTATCCTGGTCATCATGAAGGAGGCCTAAGATTTGCCAAAAACAAGTCTACTGGTTTAAGTCCAAATGCTGATGATATTCCACTGAAGGCTGTGTCCTAGCAAAGAAAATTCAGAACTGCTGCACTATTGCTTTAGTGAATACACACTGTATATGTCAGGGGTCTGTGCGTCTGATTCTGAGTCAAATGAAGACGTGGACGCATCATTTGCCACAGTTGTGTCTATGTCTTATGCTCATGCTTTGGCCGATGTTTGTAATACTGAGATGCCCAGTTGCAGCTTCTTGAGGTGGCACATTTCCATCTCAGTGCGTCTTTAGATGCACCATCAGTGCACCATCAGTGCACCACCAGCCACACCATCAGTGCACCATCAGCCACACCATCAGCTGCACCATCAGTCACACAATCAGTGCACCATCAGTCACACAATCAGTGCACCATCAGCCGCACCATCAGCCATACCATCAGTTGCACCATCAGCCACACCATCAGTGCACCATGAGTCATACCATCAGTGCACCATCAGTTACACCATCAGCCGAACCATCAGCCACACCATCAGCTGCACCATCAGCCGCACCATCAGTTCACCTTCAGTTGCACCATCAGCTACACCATCAGTCACACAATTAGTGCACCATCAGCCATACCATCAGCTGCACCATCAGCCACACCATCAGCTGCACCATCAGCCACACCATCAGTGCACCATCACTCATACCATCAGCTGCACCATCAGTGCACCATCAGTTGCACTATCAGTGCACCATCAGCCACACCATCAGTGTACCATCAGCCACACCATCAGTGCACCATCAGCCACACCAGTAGTTGCACCATCAGTGCACCATCAGCCACACCATCAGTTGCACCATCAGTGCACCATCAGCCACACCATCAGTGTACCATCACTCATACCATCAGTGCACCATCAGCCACACCATCAGTGTACCATCAGCCACACCATCAGTGCACCATCAGTGCACCATCAGTTGCACCATCAGCCACACCATCAGTGTACCATCAGCCACACCATCAGTGCACCATCAGCCATACCATCAGTGCACCATCAGCTACACCATCAGTTGCACCATCAGCCACACCATCAGTGTACCATCAGCCACACCATCAGTGTACCATCAGCCACACCATCAGTGCACCATCAGCCACACCATCAGTGCACCATCAGCCACACCATCAGTGCACCATCAGCCGCACCATCAGTTCACCTTCAGTTGCACCATCAGCTGTACCATCAGTGCACCATTAGCCGCACCATCAGTGCAACATTAGCTGCACCATCAGCCGCACCATCAGCTGCACCATCAGCCGCACCATCAGCCGCACCATCAGCTGCACCATCAGCCGCACCATCAGTGCAACATCAGCTGCACCATCAGCCGCACCATCTGCTGCACCATCAGTCGCACCATTAAAACAGGAGGATTTTCTTCGTCTGACCACGGCCTCCAGTGTGAGTGGTTGTGCGTCTTTGGACAGAGCCACCTACAGCGACAAGACCACTGAATCCCACAGACTGTGCCTCCGATTCTGTTCTACATCTCTGAGCGCTAACGACCAGGACTCATGCGCTGAGACGCATGTGCAGACTTAAAACATCGGCCAACTGTGAGCAGCGTCAACACCGCGTGTGAATCAGGCCCTATAATAAATCAGCAACTTTTCAGGAAGAAAAACAACAGAAAGTGAAAAATAAAAGCCAAAGAATAAAGCTCAGGACAAGACTAATTGTGCGACCATTTATCGTATATAGGGGTCATTCCGAGCTGATCGCTCGCTAGCTAGTTTTATCAGCCGTGCAAACGCTATGCCGCCGCCCACTGGGGAGTGTATTTTAGCTTAGCAGAAGTGCGAACGCCTGTGCAGCCGAGTTCTGCAAAATAAGTTTGTGCAGTTTCTGAGTAGCTCTGAACCTACTCAGCGCTTGCGATCACTTCAGCCTATTCGTGTCCGGGTTTGACGTCATACACCCGCCCAGCGAACGCCCAGCCACGCCTGCATTTTTTCAGACAACCCTGCGTTTTTTCAGACACGCCTGCGTTTTTGCAAACACTCCCTGAAAACGGTCAGTTGACACCCAGAAACGCCTCCTTCCTGTCAATCTTCTTGCGGCCGTCAGTACAACTGAAAACTTCGCTACAACCTGTGCACAACCACAACGGCCTTTGTACCCGTACGACGCGCCTGCGCATTGCGGCCCATACGCATGCGCAGAAATGCCAATTTTTCACCTGATCGCTGCGCTGCGAAAATCGGCAGCGAGCGATTAACTCGGAATGACCCCCATAGTGCGAGTGTCTACCTCGGCTTCTATAATATCATACAGCAATCAAATAGCGTTTTTTGAATACTGCGCACACTGCGGCTTATTGCCAGAACAAATTGAACTGCAACCTGGAAGCCAGATTTGCATAATTTTTGACACTCTTGTAGATTTTCATTAATCGTGCAGCGTTCAGCGGGAGGATCTCCTGAAATATGGCGGTGCCTGCGCTGTGTAAAGGCCTATCATTCTTATTAGTGAGCAGTAAATGGCCAATGAGAGCCATTAGGCTGTGCGGAGCCCGGCGCTGATATATAACCTTTGAATGTAAAATAACTTTCATATTACCAATTACCGGCTGCAGAATTTGGTGCCATCCGTCTCATCCTCCTGCCAGGCACTCGCCTCAATTCCAATCAGATGCATATTATGTGAATTCACTAAATACACAAACCATACGTTCTTAAGCTGTATATAATATATATGTGTGACACCGTGTCTTCTGCAAATATAGCTAAATATACGCAATGTTTTCATCATCTGTCATGTCAGTGGGCTTTGCGTTGTTCTTTTTCTCATTACACAATGCAATAGAAAACCACCTCTTCGTTTTTTGGATACCTGCTTAGAGATGAGCGCCGGAAATTTTTCGGGTTTTGTGTTTTGGTTTTGGGTTCGGTTCCGCGGCCGTGTTTTGGGTTCGACCGCGTTTTGGCAAAACCTCACCGAATTTTTTTTGTCGGATTCGGGTGTGTTTTGGATTCGGGTGTTTTTTTCAAAAAACCCTAAAAAACAGCTTAAATCATAGAATTTGGGGGTCATTTTGATCCCAAAGTATTATTAACCTCAAAAACCATAATTTCCACTCATTTTCAGTCTATTCTGAATACCTCACACCTCACAATATTATTTTTAGTCCTAAAATTTGCACCGAGGTCGCTGTGTGAGTAAGATAAGCGACCCTAGTGGCCGACACAAACACCGGGCCCATCTAGGAGTGGCACTGCAGTGTCACGCAGGATGTCCCTTCCAAAAAACCCTCCCCAAACAGCACATGACGCAAAGAAAAAAAGAGGTGCAATGAGGTAGCTGTGTGAGTAAGATAAGCGACCCTAGTGGCCGACACAAACACCGGGCCCATCTAGGAGTGGCACTGCAGTGTCACGCAGGATGTCCCTTCCAAAAAACCCTCCCCAAACAGCACATGACGCAAAGAAAAAAAGAGGCGCAATGAGGTAGCTGACTGTGTGAGTAAGATAAGCGACCCTAGTGGCCGACACAAACACCGGGCCCATCTAGGAGTGGCACTGCAGTGTCACGCAGGATGGCCCTTCCAAAAAACCCTCCCCAAACAGCACATGATGCAAAGAAAAAGAAAAGAAAAAAGAGGTGCAAGATGGAATTGTCCTTGGGCCCTCCCACCCACCCTTATGTTGTATAAACAAAACAGGACATGCACACTTTAACCAACCCATCATTTCAGTGACAGGGTCTGCCACACGACTGTGACTGATATGACGGGTTGGTTTGGACCCCCCCCAAAAAAGAAGCAATTAATCTCTCCTTGCACAAACTGGCTCTACAGAGGCAAGATGTCCACCTCATCATCATCCTCCGATATATCACCGTGTACATCCCCCTCCTCACAGATTATCAATTCGTTCCCACTGGAATCCACCATCTCAGCTCCCTGTGTACTTTGTGGAGGCAATTGCTGCTGGTCAATGTCTCCGCGGAGGAATTGATTATAATTCATTTTAATGAACATCATCTTCTCCACATTTTCTGGATGTAACCTCGTACGCCGATTGCTGACAAGGTGAGCGGCGGCACTAAACACTCTTTCGGAGTACACACTTGTGGGAGGGCAACTTAGGTAGAATAAAGCCAGTTTGTGCAAGGGCCTCCAAATTGCCTCTTTTTCCTGCCAGTATAAGTACGGACTGTGTGACGTGCCTACTTGGATGCGGTCACTCATATAATCCTCCACCATTCTTTCAATGTTGAGAGAATCATATGCAGTGACAGTAGACGACATGTCCGTAATCGTTGTCAGGTCCTTCAGTCCGGACCAGATGTCAGCATCAGCAGTCGCTCCAGACTGCCCTGCATCACCGCCAGCGGGTGGGCTCGGAATTCTGAGCCTTTTCCTCGCACCCCCAGTTGCGGGAGAATGTGAAGGAGGAGATGTTGACAGGTCGCGTTCCGCTTGACTTGACAATTTTCTCACCAGCAGGTCTTTCAACCCCAGCAGACTTGTGTCTGCCGGAAAGAGAGATCCAAGGTAGGCTTTAAATCTAGGATCGAGCATGGTGGCCAAAATGTAGTGCTCTGATTTCAACAGATTGACCACCCGTGAATCCTTGTTAAGCGAATTAAGGGCTCCATCCACAAGTCCCACATGCCTAGCGGAATCGCTCCGTGTTAGCTCCTCCTTCAATGTCTCCAGCTTCTTCTGCAAAAGCCTGATGAGGGGAATGACCTGACTCAGGCTGGCAGTGTCTGAACTGACTTCACGTGTGGCAAGTTCAAAGGGCATCAGAACCTTGCACAACGTTGAAATCATTCTCCACTGCGCTTGAGACAGGTGCATTCCACCTCCTATATCGTGCTCAATTGTATAGGCTTGAATGGCCTTTTGCTGCTCCTCCAACCTCTGAAGCATATAGAGGGTTGAATTCCACCTCGTTACCACTTCTTGCTTCAGATGATGGCAGGGCAGGTTCAGTAGTTTTTGGTGGTGCTCCAGTCTTCTGTACGTGGTGCCTGTACGCCGAAAGTGTCCCGCAATTCTTCTGGCCACCGACAGCATCTCTTGCACGCCCCTGTCGGTTTTTAAAAAATTCTGCACCACCAAATTCAAGGTATGTGCAAAACATGGGACGTGCTGGAATTTGCCCATATTTAATGCACACACAATATTGCTGGCGTTGTCCGATGCCACAAATCCACAGGAGAGTCCAATTGGGGTAAGCCATTCCGCGATGATCTTCCTCAGTTGCCGTAAGAGGTTTTCAGCTGTGTGCGTATTCTGGAAACCGGTGATACAAAGCGTAGCCTGCCTAGGAAAGAGTTGGCGTTTGCGAGATGCTGCTACTGGTGCCGCCGCTGCTGTTCTTGCGGCGGGAGTCCATACATCTACCCAGTGGGCTGTCACAGTCATATAGTCCTGACCCTGCCCTGCTCCACTTGTCCACAAGTCCGTGGTTAAGTGGACATTGGGTACAACTGCATTTTTTAGGACACTGGTGAGTCTTTTTCTGACGTCCGTGTACATTCTCGGTATCGCCTGCCTAGAGAAGTGGAACCTAGATGGTATTTGGTAACGGGGGCACACTGCCTCAATAAATTGTCTAGTTCCCTGTGAACTAACGGCGGATACCGGACGCACGTCTAACACCAACATAGTTGTCAAGGCCTCAGTTATCCGCTTTGCAGCAGGATGACTGCTGTGATATTTCATCTTCCTCGCAAAGGACTGTTGAACAGTCAATTGCTTACTGGAAGTAGTACAAGTGGGCTTACGACTTCCCCTCTGGGATGACCATCGACTCCCAGCAGCAACAACAGCAGCGCCAGCAGCAGTAGGCGTTACACGCAAGGATGCATCGGAGGAATCCCAGGCAGGAGAGGAATCATCAGAATTGCCAGTGACATGGCCTGCAGGACTATTGGCATTCCTGGGGAAGGAGGAAATTGACACTGAGGGAGTTGGTGGGGTGGTTTGCGTGAGCTTGGTTACAAGAGGAAGGGATTTACTGGTCAGTGGACTGCTTCCGCTGTCGGCCAAAGTTTTTGAACTTGTCACTGACTTATTATGAATGCGCTGCAGGTGACGTATAAGGGAGGATGTTCCGAGGTGGTTAACGTCCTTACCCCTACTTATTACAGCTTGACAAAGGGAACACACGGCTTGACAAATGTTGTCCGCATTTCTGGTGAAATACTTCCACACCGAAGAGCTGATTTTTTTGGTATTTTCACCAGGCATGTCAACGGCCATATTCCTCCCACGGACAACAGGTGTCTCCCCGGGTGCCTGACTTAAACAAACCACCTCACCATCAGAATCCTCCTTGTCAATTTCCTCCCCAGCGCCAGCAACACCCATATCCTCCTCATCCTGGTGTACTTCAACACTGACATCTTCAATCTGACTATCAGGAACTGGACTGCGGGTGCTCCTTCCAGCACTTGCAGGGGGCGTGCAAATGGTGGAAGGCGCATGCTCTTCACGTCCAGTGTTGGGAAGGTCAGGCATCGCAACCGACACAATTGGACTCTCCTTGTGGATTTGGGATTTCGAAGAACGCACAGTTCTTTGCTGTGCTTTTTCCAGCTTGAGTCTTTTCATTTTTCTAGCGAGAGGCTGAGTGCTTCCATCCTCATGTGAAGCTGAACCACTAGCCATGAACATAGGCCAGGGCCTCAGCCGTTCCTTGCCACTCCGTGTGGTAAATGGCATATTGGCAAGTTTACGCTTCTCCTCCGACAATTTTATTTTAGGTTTTGGAGTCCTTTTTTTACTGATATTTGGTGTTTTGGATTTGACATGCTCTGTACTATGACATTGGGCATCGGCCTTGGCAGACGACGTTGCTGGCATTTCATCGTCTCGGCCATGACTAGTGGCAGCAGCTTCAGCACGAGGTGGAAGTGGATCTTGATCTTTCCCTAATTTTGGAACCTCAACATTTTTGTTCTCCATATTTTAATAGGCACAACTAAAAGGCACCTCAGGTAAACAATGGAGATGGATGGATACTAGTATACAATTATGGATGGACTGCAGAGTGCCGACACAGAGGTAGCTACAGCCGTGGACTACCGTACTGTACTGTGTCTGCTGCTAATATAGACTGGTTGATAATGAGATGTAGTATGTATAAAGAAGAAAGAAAAAAAAACCACGGGTAGGTGGTATACAATTATGGATGGACTGCCGAGTGCCGACACAGAGGTAGCTACAGCCGTGGACTACCGTACTGTACTGTGTCTGCTGCTAATATAGACTGGATGATAATGAGATGTAGTATGTATAAAGAAGAAAAAAAAAACCACGGGTAGGTGGTATACAATTATGGATGGACTGCCGAGTGCCGACACAGAGGTAGCTACAGCCGTGGACTACCGTACTGTACTGTGTCTGCTGCTAATATAGACTGGTTGATAATGAGATGTAGTATGTATGTATAAAGAAGAAAGAAAAAAAAACCACGGGTAGGTGGTATACAATTATGGACGGACTGCCGAGTGCCGACACAGAGGTAGCTACAGCCGTGGACTACCGTACTGTACTGTGTCTGCTGCTAATATAGACTGGATGATAATGAGATGTAGTATGTATAAAGAAGAAAGAAAAAAAAACCACGGGTAGGTGGTATACAATTATGGATGGACTGCCGAGTGCCGACACAGAGGTAGCTACAGCCGTGGACTACCATACTGTACTGTGTCTGCTGCTAATATAGACTGGATGATAATGAGATGTAGTATGTATAAAGAAGAAAGAAAAAAAAACCACGGGTAGGTGGTATACAATTATGGATGGACTGCCGAGTGCCGACACAGAGGTAGCTACAGCCGTGGACTACCGTACTGTACTGTGTCTGCTGCTAATATAGACTGGATGATAATGAGATGTAGTATGTATAAAGAAGAAAGAAAAAAAAACCACGGGTAGGTGGTATACAATTATGGACGGACTGCCGAGTGCCGACACAGAGGTAGCTACAGCCGTGGACTACCGTACTGTACTGTGTCTGCTGCTAATATAGACTGGATGATAATGAGATGTAGTATGTATAAAGAAGAAAGAAAAAAAAACCACGGGTAGGTGGTATACAATTATGGATGGACTGCCGAGTGCCGACACAGAGGTAGCTACAGCCGTGGACTACCGTACTGTACTGTGTCTGCTGCTAATATAGAATGGATGATAATGAGATGTAGTATGTATAAAGAAGAAAGACAAAAAAAACCACGGGTAGGTGGTATACAATTATGGATGGACTGCCGAGTGCCGACACAGAGGTAGCTACAGCCGTGGACTACCGTACTGTACTGTGTCTGCTGCTAATATAGACTGGATGATAATGAGATGTAGTATGTATAAAGAAGAAAGAAAAAAAAAACCACGGGTAGGTGGTATACAATTATGGACGGACTGCCGAGTGCCGACACAGAGGTAGCTACAGCCGTGGACTACCGTACTGTACTGTGTCTGCTGCTAATATAGACTGGTTGATAATGAGATGTAGTATGTATAAAGAAGAAAGAAAAAAAAACCACGGGTAGGTGGTATACAATTATGGATGGACTGCCGAGTGCCGACACAGAGGTAGCTACAGCCGTGGACTACCGTACTGTACTGTGTCTGCTGCTAATATAGACTGGATGATAATGAGATGTAGTATGTATAAAGAAGGAAAAAAAAACCACGGGTAGGTGGTATACAATTATGGATGGACTGCCGAGTGCCGACACAGAGGTAGCTACAGCCGTGGACTACCGTACTGTACTGTGTCTGCTGCTAATATAGACTGGATGATAATGAGATGTAGTATGTATAAAGAAGAAAGAAAAAAAAAACCACGGGTAGGTGGTATACAATTATGGATGGACTGCCGAGTGCCGACACAGAGGTAGCTACAGCCGTGAACTACCGTACTGTGTCTGCTGCGACTGGATGATAAATAATGATATAAAAAATATATATATATCACTACTGCAGCCGGACAGGTATATATTATATAATGACGGACCTGCTGGACACTGTCTGTCAGCAGAATGAGTTTTTTATAGAATAAAAAAACACCACACAAGTCACACGACAAGTGTTTAACTTTTTCAGGCAATCACAATATAGTATACTATACTGGTGGTCAGTGTGGTCAGGTCACTGGTCAGTCACACTGGCAGTGGCACTCCTGCAGCAAAAGTGTGCACTGTTTAATTTTAATAATATGTACTCCTGGCTCCTGCTATAACCTATAACTGCTCCCCAGTCTCCCCCACAATTAAGCTGTGTGAGCACAGTCAGATATTATACATAGATGATGCAGCACACTGGGCTGAGCACAGATATGGTATGTGACTGAGTCACTGTGTATCGTTTTTTTCAGGCAGAGAACGGATTATATTAAATAAAACTGCACTGGTGGTCACTGGTCAGTGGTCAGTCACTAGTAAACTCTGCACTCTCTAGTACTCCTAAGCTCCAGTAAATCAAGTGTCTCTGTCTCAATCTCACTCTCTCTCTTCTAATCTAAATGGAGAGGACGCCAGCCACGTCCTCTCCCTATCAATCTCAATGCACGTGTGAAAATGGCGGCGACGCACGGCTCCTTATATAGAATCCGAGTCTCACGATAGAATCTGAGCCTCGCGAGAATCCGACAGCGTCATGATGACGTTCGGGCGCGCTCGGGTTAACCGAGCAAGGCGGGAAGATCCGAGTCGCTCAGATCCGTGTAAAAAAAGCTGAAGTTCGGGCGGGTTCGGATTCCGAGGAACCGAACCCGCTCATCTCTACCTGCAATGCTATAATTGCCTGCGTCAGCCCCTAATGTCGTTAATATGGGACAATATTATTGTATAGGTAATAAAGCACGATTGCATGTGGTAAAATGTCAGCATTTCTTTTGCTACAGGATCTACAGCAGTGAATTTGCAAAACGAGCATCTTGGTTGGTGTAGTGGTTAGCATTACTGCCTCACAACACTGAGGTCTTGGGTTCAATTCCCACCACTGTCCTAATTGTGTGGAGTTTATGTGTTCTCTCCATGTTTCTGTGGATTTCCTCTGTGTGCTCCTGTTTACAGCCACAATCTGAAAACATACTGTTAAGTTAATTGGATTCAGGTAAAAGAAATAACCTTAGCGAGTGTCCACGTGATGAGGAGAATCTATTTTTGGCCACTCCTCCAATGTGAGTGTCCAGAAATAGTTCTGTGTGATATGTGGCTGGTATATAGGTTCCCCATTCATTGACGGAACAAGTTCTCGATGGCACATAAATGAATTTAGTCAGACCCCAAAAGTTACATTATACAGATAAATAAGATGTAAGCTCTCACGAGCAGGGCCCTCTTCCCGTGTGTATTATTTCCTATCACTGCACCCGTCTCTCCAGCTATGTTTCTCAAATCCGTGTTCTTTAGGCCTACCGCACACAGTGACACTTATCACTGATGATCATATTCTCGTCATTAGCTGGATCTGCAGTTGTATGGGCCTAATGCAGACGTGACTGCAACAGCAAAATCTTTCTCTAATGGGCAAAACCATGCTGCACTGCAGGTGGGGCAGATATAACATGTGCAGAGAGAGTTAGATTTGGGTGGGTTATATTGTTTCTGTGCAGGGTAAATACTGGATGATTTATTTTTACACTGCAATTTAGATTTCAGTTTGAACACACCCCACCCAAATCTAACTCTCTCTGCACATGTTACATCTGCCCCACCTGCACTGCACATGGTTTTGCCCATTAGAGGAAAAGTTTGCTGTTGCTATCAGGTCTAAATTAGGTCCTATGTTCTGTTTCTATTCCATCAGTTTGTTTTTGATTGGTCATTGTATTATTGTATGTTGTGTAATTATGTATGTATGTATGTATGCCGTTGTGCACGCACTTGTATAATACTGTTACATGTGTACTGTGTTCACCCCCTGTGTACGGAGCTGCGGTCCATTTGTGGCGCTTTATAAAGAGAAGGTAATAAGCAGAAGAAATAGGACCCAAAAACATCTTTAAGTGTATGATCAATTCTTAGATTCTTACTATGCGTAGATGCTTAATGTCACTGAGATATAAATAAGTATAATAAAGGTAATATAGACGTAATATTCTTAATAAATCTGGTCAGACGCGGGCAGAGAACCTCACTATACATGGAATCTGCGTAGACGTGCTAGGAATATGCCATTATAAAGAACATGTAAAAAAAAAATTCCGCTGAAATCTTCTCTCTGCTCCTGAGATTTGATGTTTGCTTTTGGAATAGATACTTTATTAAAGAGAATATTTGCCCAAGATATGAGAATCCTTGTTTCCCGTCTAAAGCGGTGATTGCAAGTATACTTTATGTGTACTCTGACCTTCACCTGATATTTCCCTTATTTACTGATAACCTGGACTGCAGACTGTGAGAGCAGAGCCCCCTGTAACTGCCTGTAGGGACACCACGAGGAGAGTAGTATAGAATTGTGCACACTGGCTAATATTGGCTATCTTATGCAAACTGACTAATACTCAGCCATTGTGCGGGCTTGATAAATAAATTAAATTCATCTTCAGGGACAGAAACCTTACAATTGTATCAAGGTAAACACAAATAACACACCTCCCGTCTAGACGTCCTGGAGGTAGAACTATTAGGGAGGACGGTGGTCTCAGTTTTATAACAAAACTAATCTGCAGCAATAAATTACTAATAATCAGCTTGAGAAAAGTTTAGGAGATTGATATTTCATCCACGGCAAAGGCTGAGGATGGAGAAAACATCCTATGTAATGTCATATATCACATACTAAGGAAGATGTCTCATACCTTCCAAATAAATAAACTAGAGATGGGCGGCGGGCACTTTAATGTTTTGTGTTTTGGTTTTGGTTCTGGTTCCATACTTGTGTTTTGGATCTGGATTGGTTCTGCCAAAAGCACTCTTTTCGTGTTTTGGATCTGGATGATTTTTGAAAAAAACACCTAAAATCACAGAATTTGGGGGTAATTTTGATCCTATAGTATTATTAACCTCAATAACAATCATTTCCACTAATTTCCAGTCTATTCTGAACACCTCACACCTCACAATATTGTTTTTAAGCCAAAAGGTTGCACCGAGGTCGCTGTATGACTAAGCTAAGCGACACAAGTGTGCGGCACAAACACCTGGCCCATCTAGGAGTGGCACTGCAGTGTCAGACAGGATGGCACTTAATAGAAAACTAGTCCCCAAACAGCACATGATGCAAGAAGTAAAAGAGGTGCAATGAGGTAGCTTGATGACTAAGCTAAGCGACACAAGTGTGCTGCACAAACAACATGGGACGTACTGGAATTTGCCCAGATGTAACACATGCACAATATTGGTGGCACAGGAGAGCGTACCCCTAAACCACACACACACACACACACACACACACACACACACACACACACACACACACACGGCAAAGCCTGTAAAATTAATTTGGATAATAATAACCCTCTTATTTGGAGCTATTATAATAATATGCAGCACAGGCGAACGTACCCCTACACCACACAGGACAAACCCTGTAAAAATTATTTGGATAATAATATAAGTAATGTATATAACCCTGGACACCACTACTGGACTTATGGCAGCACAAGACACCACCACTGGACTGATGCAGCACAAGACACCACCACTGGACTGATGCAGCACAAGACACCACCACTGGACTGATGCAGCACAAGACAGCACCACTGGACTGGACTTATGCGGTAGTACCCCTGGAGTGGCACTGCAGTGTCAGGCAGGATGGCACTTCAAAAAAAATAGTCCCCAAACAGCACATGATGCAAAGAAAAATGAAAGAAAAAAGAGGTGCAAGATGGAATTGTCCTTGGGCCCTCCCACCCACCCTTATGTTGTATAAACAGGACATGCACACTTTAACAAACCCATCATTACAGCGACAGGGTCTGCCACACAACTGTGACTGATATGACTGGTTGGTTTGGGCCCCCACCAAAAAAGAAGCAATCAATCTCTCCTTGCACAAACTGGCTCTACAGAGGCAAGATGTCCACCTCCTCCTCATCGTCCGATTCATCACCCCTTTCACTGTGTACATCCCCCTCCTCACAGATTATTAATTCGTCCCCACTGGAATCCACCATCTCAGGTCCCCGTGTACTTTCTGGAGGCAATTGCTGGTGAAGGTCTTCCCGGAAGACTTTATAATTCATTTTGATGAACATCATCTTCTCCACATTTTCTGGAAGTAACCTCCTACGCCGATTGCTGACAAGGTGACCGGATGCACTAAACACTCTTTCGGAGTACACACTGGAGGGAGGGCAACTTAGGTAAAATAAAGCCAGTTTGTGCAAGGGCCTCCAAATTGCCTCTTTTCCTGCCAGTATACGTACGGACTGTCTGACGTGCCTACAGTGATGCTGTCACTCATGTAATCCTCCACCATTCTTTCAATGGTGACAGAATCATATGCAGTGACAGTAGACAACATGGCCAATATTTACTAAGAATTCGAGTTTGTCCGATTTGTGTTTTTTTTTCTAAATCCCAATCCGGGAATTCACTAAGCACCAATCTTGGCAGTGTTTGGACTATTCGTAATGGTTTGATTTGCAAAGTTCCGAAATACGAATGAATAGATCATCGGTCAAACGCGGCTGTTATTTCATACAATACGGGAATTCACTATTCATTCGTATTTGGGTGTTAGTTTCTGAGTGCTCAATTGCGGTCGTATTTTTTTGCGAATCGGTAAAAAAGCGGCAAAAAAATAGACCTGCTTTTTTCAATCGTGTTTACATGTGTTGCAACTGAAAAATCAATCACACCTGAATTAGGATGCCTATAAAAGGATGTTAGTCCCATTTCAATACACCTACACTCAGAAATGGCAGCAGGACTGTGGGCCGGTAATCTTTTGTGTGCTGTGGGATTCCTCAGACTCAGACATCAGCCTGTAAGTACCCAGGGCCAAGAAACTGAACATGGTCAGCAGGTTGCACAGGTTCCGCGGAGGCTGCGCAGGCCTCGTTTTTTTAGGGGGCGTTTAAACTTGAACGCATTGTCCGATGATAAGGTCATACAGATGTTCCGTCTAAATCGTAACAACATTTTCCGTCTGTATGACCTTGTCAAACTGGGCCTAGACCCTGAGACAGCACGCTCTCGCTCTGTCTCAGGCCTGCACAAACTCCTGGCTGTGTTGCACTTTATGGCTACTGGCAGCTTTCAGGCTGTGTCTGGGGATGTCATAGGAATCTCACAGCCCTCATTTTCCAGAATCTTAACACAGGTGATGTATACCTAACGACCTCTTCTGTTTTTTGTTTGTTTTAATTTCTTGGTGGCCAGTTCTGTCCTAAAATCTCATGTTTATTGTTCTTTAAAATATACACACAGGTTTTGGCTGTTTTGCAGCCCCACATCGAGGCCTCAATCTGCTTCCCTACCCAGGAGTCTCAGTGGCATGCCGTCAGGGTAGATTTCTATGAGCTGGCTGGCATGCCCAATGTGCTTGGAGCCATGGATTACACACACATTCAGCTGAGACCACCTAGGGGCAGGCAGCACATATATACTAATCGCCATTTCGAACACTCCACAAATGTGCAGGTGGTTTGTGATGCAAATCTCAAAATAATGAGTGTTGTTGCTGGTTACCCTGGGGGCTGCCATGACTCCTTCATCCTCAGTCAGTCATCCCTCTTTGATAAGTTTGAGGGCGGACAAATGCCAGATGGATGGCTGCTGGGTATGTAATTTGATATGTGTAGGCCTGCGTATACTTTGTACAAATACAGGTGCAGATGTATTAACCTGTAGAAGGCATAAAGAAGTGAGAAACCAGTGATATGTGCAAGGTGATAAAGGCACCAGCCAATCAGCTCCAATATGTAAATGAACATTTAGGATCAGATTGTCTGCTGCCTTTATTACCTTGCACATATCACTGGTTTATCACTTCCTTATGCCTTGTACAGGTTAATACATCTGCCCCACAGTGTGTTACTTATGTGTTGCTGTATCTTAACATGAATCACGTTACTATATCTGTCTTTTAGGTGATGGAGGATATGGCTGTTTCTCTTGGCTTCTAACTCCATTGTCCCGACCTGATACCCCTGCTGAACACAATTACAATCATGCACATAAGTCCACGCGGAATGTGATAAAAAGATGTTTTGGTGTGCTGAAATCTAGGTTTCGGTGTCTGGATAAGTCTGGTGGCCTTTTGTTGTATGGTCCCTCCAAGGTGACTCAAATTGTGTTCTGCTGCTGCTTTCTTCATAACATGTGTTTGCAACAACATCTGCCACATGTTGAGGAGGAGGAGGAGCAAGAAAGCAGCCAGCAAGCAGAGGAATTAGAGACATCTGGTGATACTTGGAGTACAGATGTAGGGAGGCAGGTTAGGCAAAAGCTCATCACTCGCTATTTCTAAGGTAAGTTTGGTTTGCTTATTTCATTTGTTGTGTAATCATAAATAGATGTTTTGCCATTTTTATTGGCAAAACCATTACTCAGAATGTGTCTGTCTCCTTGACACATACAAACATACCCTCGCTTTATGCAAAACAAATGTCGCATGTGTATTGTGTGTATTTTAAAACTCAAAACAACAGATTATGAGTGGCATGCATTAAGTCTGGATAAGTGATTGTAAACTTGCAGTGCTAATTTATTACAAGCACACATAATCCATTTAGTATTTTACTTTATCATTGTGTGTAACGTCCTAATGCACAGGTTCACAAACTCAGCCCTCAGGACCACACACAGTGCATCTTTTTCACGTAACCCAGTAGAAGCACAGGTGTATGAATTACTCACAGACATATGTTAAAAGGTTCACAGGTGGAGCTAATTATGTCACTTGTGATTCTGTGAGTAGACCTGCAAAACATGCACTGTGTGGGGTCCTGAGGGCCGAGTTTGAGAACCTGTGTTCCCAAAAAACACTCCTCCACATATAATATGTTAGCCTTGAGGAATACATGTGTCCCTATGTGTGATGCTCCATCATATTTAAGGGACACAAACTTACTGTAATAAGAAATAATTTATTTCCTAATGTTTGCTGCAGTAAACTTGCTGATGTGTAAGTAAATACACAGTTTGCCACATATATATACATTATTTATTATACACATTCTTTGTTTTTGGTTAAAAAGTTCTTATTTGTTGGTTTCTGCATCATGTGTAATAACATTCTTACTAATTTTTAACACACACAAACATGTCCCAACAATACTGACATTCATTTTGTCAATGTTTTTTTAAAAATTCAATGCCAACATATTAAAAGCTTTTTATGCAACTCAATTGTGTTCTTCTTGTAATGTTGTATAGAGAAGAAAGGTAAAATAGTTATCAATAACATTGTAATTTGGATTGTCTGCAGGATATGAGAATGATTGGAATCTAGAAAGAGTAATGATTAGAAAAAAATCAAGTGGTCTGTTTACTTCCTGCTAAAGACATTCTGCCTGGCTGCCAATTATTGTGTCTGCAGGATATGAGAATGATTGGAATCTAGAAAGAGTAATGATTAGAAAAAAATCAAGTGGTCTGTTTACTTCCTGCTAAAGACATTCTGCCTGGCTGCCAATTATTGTGTCTGCAGGATATGAGAATGATTGGAATCTAGAAAGAGTAATGATTAGAAACAAATCAAGTGGTCTGTTTACTTCCTGCTAACATGTATGTGCGGCTCCATCAACATTTCCCTCCTCCAATACCCAAAAAAAATGGTAAAGAATAAATGTGCGTACAAATTTTATGTTGTTGTTTGTACCACTTATAATTAATGATGTTGTATAAATTGTCAAGGAGCAAAGTGTTATATATTTTTTGTCAAACATACACTTACTAACTATTTCGAGTTACTTATCACAAATGTCTAACTTGTATTTTTTTCTCGTTTTTTTTGGTGGCTGCTTGTCCTGCCCTTTGCCTTTAGCACTGTCATGTTGTCGTGCTCTGGTGGAGCGTCTTGGTGGTGATGAGACTGGCGTGATATTTGGAGTAGTCGTACCAGAACTGCTGCTTGTTTGCTGTTGGTGCATGCATCTGAGTGTTTCATTCAGGTTAGTGAGGGTGGCATTGAGTTCACGTGTAGCAGCATTTTGATTGTCTACAATTCGGAATAAACTTTCATTAATCTTTTGATTGTTTTGAAAAATGTTCATATAACTTTGCTGTTGTCTGTGCTGTTCTTCCATTAGTCTGTGCTGTTCTTCCATTAGTCTGTGCTGTTCTTCCATTATGCGCTGTAAGTTGCCCATGACCTGTGTAATGTCTGTATGCATGAGTTCCATGGTATTGCCAATTCTGGTTGTTTGTTCATTTTGTCTACTCAGATTTCTTGATATTCTTCTGAGGTGACATGGTAGGCTTGCAAACATTTGTGTCTGCCTACACAGGCAATCTTCATTAGTGGCCTGCTGTCTAGCCCAAATGGTCCAAAACACCTGATCAGGGCCTTGTGTTACTGGTGTTGTTGGGCTGTGTTGTGGTGGTGGTGTGCTTTGCTTTGGTGGTGTACTCACAGGTGCTGGGGGGCTCATTCCTTGCCTTAATGGCTGCATTTCTAAGATGTTTGTCTCCTCCATGTCACTGTGTTGCTGTTGTTGCGGAGGGATGCTGTTCCCAGGACTAGTAGCTGAAATGTTAAACAAATCTCCGTTAGCTATCCATATGTTTGAGAAATGTAAACAAATCACTACACATGGAACACATGTCATTCACTGTTGCTTTCAAATATTCTGCCTAGCAACATCATCACTCATAACTTAAATACATACATATGCCTGTTTGTGGCAAATGTGTCTGGTTACTTAATTGTGAAAGCAAACACTTTAGTTTTATTGTAGCTCACACATACTCCACCATAAAAACACATTGGAATCCATAATGTGTTACCTTATAGCTTTGATCAAACAAACATAGTAATGTTTTTATATGTATTTTGCAATGTTACCTCAAACACACATGTGAAATTTAGAAAAACAACCTTACTTTTTTCTAAAAAAAAACATGCTTTTTTGTTGCAGCATCTTACACACAATGTCATACTGTATGGCTCACGTGGACATACATATCTTTACTGGATGTGGACAAGGCCATTTAGCTTGGATTCCATTTCAGGTTTTACTTACTGCGGTAAGTATCTAAGTTTTTGATGTGTTTTGACTTAATGCGGTAAAGAAAAATTTGGATTACGTTCTGAAATTTTTAACATTTATTCCAGTTTGATACTCACAATCAAGATGAGGGGAGTGTGGATGACGTCTTGGAGGTGTGTCCAAAATTTGGAGTGGGGGGACAGAACATACGGACGATAATCTTCGTTGCGGGGTAGCCTGCTGTGGTTGGCCCGGGACATACGACCTTGCTTTCTTTTCGGCCACAGGTTTTTTGTGGTGATGTCTTACAGAAGTCCCACTTCTGCTGCTCCATACTTCTTTTGATGGACCTATTAATGAAAGTGCAATTTTGTTTATGGCCATTCCTTTACAAACATACCCTATACTACAATGGACACTTTACCTGCTTCCGCAGCATCATCATCATCAGATGTGATAGGAGTTACTGGCCGACGAGTAGTACTGCTTTTTTCAAACACTGTATAAACAAAACAAAAAAAATATTCATGCTATTGTTGATACATCCACCCATTATGCTTATAAACATTTATTCTTTAAGAAATGCTTGCTTTATTTTTAATAAAAACATAAGGACCGGAAAAAAAAAACCAATACATAAAACAATAAACATTGTCCAATAGACATATGCACTATGGAAAATTCAACACAGGAAAACATGTACAGGACACTGACATAGGCCACAAGTAAAAAAAATAAAAATACATTACCAACCAAAAACACACACATCTTCATTTTGTATTGAAAGGAAAAATATTACAGATGCAATATATAAATTGCTCTGTGATGTGGCACTCCAAACACACATTACCACTATATGAGCCAAACCAAAATGTATAAATATTTAAAAAATTACACTGCAGTGTGGTGACACGGTACAAATACAAACTAAAAATTATCAAAGAAATAGTGGTATTTTGTTAAAATATATTACATTATCTAATAATGACATTACACATGTAAGTGGTTTCCAAACCACTTTCCACTACTCCAGCCTCTAACATGACAACCACTGTTTTTTAAACATTGCACATGGATCACATAAATATAAAACATAGTCACAATTATTAAAAAAAAAAAGGCACAAAAGGAAAACATTATTGCAGAACAATTCAGAGACACACCAAGTCCAAACTACACATGCAAAATATCTTTCATAAAAACACATGACATACAATAAAGTAAGATGTTACATTGGCTTTTGTATAAAACATTAACCAAAACAATGTATTTGCTGACACACACTTGAAGATGGGAGTAATATGCAAAGTCACAACACAAAAAAAAAAAAATAAGGTAATAGAATGTAAATGCAAATACACATGCTCACCATTCTTCCTGGGCCTATCGGAATCCCGGACATGGGTTGCAGAGACTACTTCAGGAGGGATTACACTCCGCATAGGCTCCTCATACTCCAGATATCTTGCAATATAGGGCTGCCCACCACCGGTTTTTCGAGCCGACTTCGCCTCCTTGGCCATTTTGGACTTGACACGTCGCTTTATGTCATAGTACCGTTTGCGGCACGTGTCCTCCGTCCGCTTGACCACCCCCTCACTATTGACAGCAGCAACAACTTTCACCCACAACACCGTCTTCCTCCGTGTTGGCATCTTGGCGGACTCAGGGCCAAATAGCTGCCTCTGATACTCCATCAGCTCACGCACCAATGCCACATTTTCAGCAAAACTAAACTTTACATTCCGCCCAGTCTTAGTAGTGGTGCGTGGCTGCGGAGCACTCTGACTGTCACTATCACTTGAGGCTGCTGCAGCAACCTCACCCACCTCCTCCACCTCACTAACACTCACCTCCTCCACCTGACGACCTCCTCCCCCTCACTCACACCCTCCACCTCACCCACCTCTGAGTCACACAAAATTGTGTGTCTAAACAGTTAACACAGAAAAAAAAGACTAACAACACACTCCTCCACTACCACTACACAACACACTGTTAGGCGCCGGGGTCCGCTCCTCGGTGCGGCCCGGCGCCTAGCAACCAGGGACGCCGTACGCGTACAGCCGCCGGCTCCCTGGCAACGCTAGACGCCGGGCGCACTGAGCCGCACGGACCCTAGCAACGGGGACGCCACTGGCGGACCGCGTTCCCCATTGCTGGGTCCAGTTAAAATGATTGTGCACCTGTTTCCTGGCCGTGCAGCAAGGCAGCTGCACGGCATTTGTGTAATCAGCCCTGTCAGCAGCTGATTGGAGGACTCCTGTTTATATGCACTCTCAGGGCTTCTCACAGACGCCGGTAATAGCTTCCTGCATGCTGTCCTTGTTTGCTGAGAGTCTGTTTCCAGTCTTGCTGTACCCGGTCGATCCAGTCTCCAGTAGTCCTGTACTCGGAAGTTGTCATCTTGTTCCTGGAGTCCTGACTGATCACCGTTTAGCATCCAATGGTGTTCGTGAGTCACGGCTTTGCCGTGTGTTGCGGCTTGGCCGCTTTACCATTTATTATTTGTGTTTTGGAGCATTTTGCGGAGGGTTCCGCTTCCACAGGTCCACTCTGGTATCCGGCGGTGCTGGGTAGGAGTATTGGACAAGTGGATTTTTGGTTGTCCCTTTCCCTGGCGGTTTTTCCGCACATACTTCAGGTCTTTGCTAGTTAGCTTGTTGCCCCTGGCCTATTGTCAGTCAGAGGTCCTCTTGTTATCATCCTGCCTCGGATTTCCCTTTGTCTCTCATTAAGACCGGGGGGCACCGGAGTTGGGCAGACATAATCCGCCCTTCAAACGTGGCTGCCAAGGGCTCAAGAAACCATAGTCTCGCAAGGGATTTCCGATAGCACGGGTGAGACAATAGAGTTAGGGCGCCAGGGGCAACTAGTCTTTCCTGCTCCCGTTACCAGCATTCCATTCCAGCGCTCTGGTCATTGTCATAAGATCTCCTCTGGTCAGGAGTGCTGGAATCATAACATTATTACCGGCCACACCAAAACTTAAAATTAAACGGGGTTTAATTTTTTTCTCATTCAGTTTTGTAAGAGTTTATCGGCCTCATGAATCCAACAGGTTTAGGGCCAAATCCTGGTCAGCTCTTAGTCAGCCAGATTCAAGAACTTACTCAGATGGTTCAGGATCTTTCCCTTCGGGTGAAGTCGCAGGAAGATCTTTTGCGAACTTCCCCGAAGGTAGTCCCTGAACCAAAGATGCATTTGCCTGACCGTTTTTCTGGTGATAGGAAAGAGTTTTTTAATTCTAAAGAATCCTGTAAACTTTATTTTCGTTTAAGACCGATCTCCTCGGGTACTGAATCTCAGCTGGTTGGGATTATTATTTCTTTGCTCCAGGGGGATCCTCAGACCTGGGCATTTGGTTTAAAAGCAGAGGATCCGGACTTGTTGTCAGTAGACGCCTTTTTTGGGTCTTTAGGGCTATTTTATGATGACCCTGATAGAGAGGCATCCGCTGAAGGTCAGTTGCGCGCTCTCAGACAGGGTAGGAATCCTGCAGAGGTTTATTGCACGGAGTTTCACCGTTGGTCGAACGACTGTGGCTGGAATGACCCAGCCCTGCGCAGTCATTCACTCCTACCATCTGAAACACAACCAATCACGAACGGGGATGAAAAACGAAACTGAAAGTGAAAATGCGGTTGCGGGAAAAAAACAACCCTGCCGCATTTAACTTAGGAAAAAAAACAGCAAATACAACAAAAACACGTACGCAAACAACAATGACGGCCGTAAATGTGCCAAAAAAAAAAACGACTGGCATCGACATCGGAAAACACGAAAACCATAAAGTTGACTGCTTCGTAACTTTGCGTATATGGATTCAAAAAGTTGCATGAAAATGCACCCGATACAAAACGAGTTTAAACACTACACAAACCGAATCAAACACGAATATTAGTAAATATTGCCCCATGTCAGTAATCGTTGGCAGGTCCTTCAGTCCGGACCAGATGTCAGCACTTGCTCCAGACTGCCCTGCATCACCGCCAGCGGGTGGGCTCGGAATTCTTAGCCTTTTCCTCGCAGCCCCAGTTGCAGGAGAAAATGAAGGAGGAGCTGTTGACGGGTCACGTTCTGCTTGAGTTGACAATTTTCTCACCAGCCGGTCTTTGAACCTCTGCAGACTTGTGTCTGCCGGAAAGAGAGATACAACGTAGGCTTTAAACCTAGGATCGAGCATGGTGGACAAAATGTAGTGCTCTGATTTCAACAGATTGACCACCCTTGAATCCTGGCAAAACGAATGAAGGGTTCCATCCACAAGTCCCACATACTTTGCGGAATCGCTCCGTCTTAGCTCCTCCTTCAATTTCTCCTGCTGCTTCTGCAAAAGCCTGATGAGGGGAATGACCTGACTCAAGCTGGCAGTGTCTGAACTGACTTCATGTGTGGCAAGTTCAAAGGGTTGGAGAACATTGCACAAGATGGAAATCATTTTCCACTGCGCTTGAGTCAGGTGCATTCCCCCTCCTTTACCTATATCGTAGGTGAATATATAGGCTTTAATGGCCTTTTGCTGCTCCTCCATCCTCTGAAGCATATAGAGGTTGAATTCCACCTCGTTACCACCTCTTGCTTCAGGTGATGGCGGGGCAGGTTCAGAAGTGTTTGCTGACTCTCCAGTCTTCGGCACACGGTGGCTGAATGTCGAAAGTGGCCCGCAATTTTTCGGGCCACCGACATCATCTCCTGCACACCCCTGTCATTTTTCAAAAAATTCTGCACCACCAAATTAATTGTATGTCCAAAACATTTGCCCAGATGTAATGCACGCATAATATTGGTGGCAATGTCCGATATCACAAATTCCCAGGAGAGTCAAATTGGGGTAAGCCATTGTGCGATGATGTGATGTCCCTCAGTTTCTGTAAGAGGGTGTCAGCAGTGTGCCTCTTATGGAAAGCGGTGATACATAGCGTAGCCCAGGGCTGCCATCAGAAATGATGGGGCCCGGGACTGACCCTCCCAAAGCAGCCCCCCTCACCCACCGTCCGATCTCCCCTCCCCTTCCCTGCATTCCCCAAACTACCTTTTGAGGGGGTCTGGGTGGTAGTAGTGAGGATCAGGGCACCAGGTCAGCTGCCTGCCTGCACATCAGCAGGCAGCCACGGACAGAGCCGCGGTCATATTCTTAATACAGAATGGCAGCTCCTGATTGGCTGCCGGTCCATGAGCTCTGATTGGCTCACGGACGGCTCTGTATTAATATATCAAAGATATTTTACAGCGCCGATGCTTTCCGTCATCCCGATACACTAGTATGGTTAACCAACTTTCACCAAAGTTTGAATCTGTGAACTGAAACCATTAATGTTCATCCCAGAGACATGGTCCTTCCCATTGAGGTTGCGAAGAGAGATGTGTTCCGTTCCCTCCGCCTGTGCCAGCCCTCTCCATGCACGTGCATGGTCCCAGTTCACAAAAGCCGCAGTAACATGGTCAGATTAAACCCGACAGTGCAACAATCCCTCCTCTACCAATAAGCAGCAGAATCAGCGGTGTTAGGGATTTGGGGGTTTGCTGCATTTCGTAACAGCTATCCCCGCATCAGAGCAATTTTTAATTGATCTGGAAGATTTGGAATTGCCGCTGGAACACGCCGCAAGTCAGGTCCTTCTAGTGCATGGGGCAATCTCAATTTCTAATAAATATATCTCTCCGCTCTTTACAAGATCTACGTCTCTCATCCACACTCATTACTTGCTCTCATGCACGATTGCAGGACTTTCTTCAGGCTGCACCCACTCTGTGGAATGCCCTCCCACGCACAATAAGACTCTCCCCTAGTCTCCAAACCTTCAAACGTTCCCTGAAAACTCACCTCTTCAGGCAGCTTATCACATTCCAGAACCGCTCACATAACTTTCATAAGCTTTCCTATCCGATTATATCCCCACCGTACAGTCCGCACAGATCCTCACATAATGGGTGAGATTCAAATGATATATCACGCCCAAATTTCCTTTCTAAAATGATCTCCGTTATCGCGCATATTGCACCCATAGTAATCAGGTTTAGCTGAGTAAAGGGTTGGGTGCCTTTCTACTCTGGGGGTAGCCAGCTGAAATAATGATACAACGTCCCTGAGGGCATAAACAGAACGGGTGTGAAAAGGGGTGAAAAGAATTGAATCTCCCCCATTTTCTCTTTACTTTCCCTTCTTTCTGACCCTGGTTCATCATTGCTGTGATGTGATATCATGCAGCCCACCTAGAACCTTTGCAATCCGGTGGACAAATATGCAATAGATAGCGCCTATCCTTGTGTATCAACAGAGCCGGCCATAGGCATAGGCAAACTATGCAATTGCCTAGGGCATTTGATATGCCTAGGGGCATCAGCAGCTTCTGCTGATTAAAATGATATGCGGCATGCCTGTATTCTGTGTGTAGCATTTCATATGCAGATACAGCCACAGTCTCACATAGTATATAGGCATGCTGCATATAATTTTAATCAGCAGAAGCTGCTTGTGCATCCTATCTACATAGCAATGCAAATAAGGTGCATTTTCATAAAAAAAGGTGCCCAACATCAGCATTGAGGCAAGATTTGTAAACGACACATCTGTATGCAAGCAGAGGCAGAAGTCACAGTGTTAGTGTCAGTGTGAGTGCTGTGTGCATGTGAGTAGGTTGGTTGTGCAGTAGTGTTCGGAATATGTGTAAGGATCATTATGTGTGTCATGTAAAAATGCTTTAATAATGTGCAACATATGTGTAAGGGGCACTATGTGTGTCATTATGTGTATAAGGGCATTAATAATGTGCGGCATATGTGTAACAGGGTACTACTGTATGTGTGTCATTATGTGTATAGGGGCACTTTTAATGTGCAACAAATGTGTAGGGGGCACTATGTGTGTCATTATCTATATAAGGGCATTAATTATGTGCGGCATATGTGTAAGGCCCATTATGTGTATAAGGGCATTAATAAAGGTTGTCATAATGTGTAAGGCGCATTATGTTTATAAGGACATTAATAATGTGTGGAATTATGTGTATAAATGCATTACTAATGTCTGGCATTATGTGTATAAGGTGCTCTACTATGTGGCGTTGCATATAGAAAGGGCACTACTGTGTCGTCTAATGTGAATAAAGAGCAATAGGGTGTGGTGTAATGTGCATAAGGAGCAATTCAGTGTGGTGTACTGTGAATAAGGGGCTCTACTGTGAGGAGTAATGTTTAATGTAAAGTGATACTACTGTGAGATGTAATATGAATTATGGACACTATCGCATGATCAAATGTGAATACAGTTGCAGTACTGTGTGGCGTAATTGGAATTGGGGTTACTATTGTGTGGCCATGCCCCTTCCCAGCAAAAACACACCCCTTTTTGGTCTGTGCGCCAAATGTGCAAACTGTTCCTAATTAAAATATAGGGGGTACAAACACCAAAATAAGGACTGCTATGGGTGATGGTGCGGGGAAAGAGGTGCCAGGTCAGAGGCGGAACCAGCGGTGGTGCTAGGGGGCACCAGCCAAAATCTTGCCTAGGGCATCGCATTGGTTAGGGCCGGCTCTGTGTATCAATGCCTATTTCCCTATAGAGTGTAAGCTTGCGAGCAGGGCCCTCCTACCTCTATGACTGCTTGTTTATTACCCAGTTTTGTTTTTATCATTGTGTCCAATTGTAAATCGCAACGGAATTTGCTGCGCTATAAGAGAAACTGTTAATAAATAAATATGTGCCTGAAACAGAAGAAACCATTTATTTCCATCTCTGCAATATAAGATTACTGTGTGAACTTATTATACAGCCCCTGAGAACCTTTGCAATCTGGTGGACAACTATGCGATAGATAGCACCTATCCTTGTGTATCAGTGCCTATTTCCCTATAGAGTGTAAGATTGCGAGCAGGGCCCTCCTACCTCTATGACTGTCTGTTATTACCCTGTTTTGTTCTATTGTTGTGTCCAACTGTAATGCGCAACAGAACTGACATAAACTGTTAAGAAATAAATAATAAGATAACAATACAGAGGGCATTGTTACAAAACAAATATTTTTCATACTGTATGTAAACACTAATGATCGCAGCATTGTATATAACAGTATAGAGACAAATATACATAGGGAGCACTGCAGGCAAGATTAGACTTTGCCAGATGCATGTTTTATAAATGGTCACATTCTCTGTTGCTCTGCAAGAGAAATGAGTGATTCCCAGAACCAGTGTCAGACGCAGCACCGGACACATAAAGCAGCTTCATTTGTGATTCACAGCGAAGCATTTCCCTGTATCTTCCACATGTCTGAAAGCAGAGAATGAGGACAGCTTCCCGTAAGCGTCTGATTCATCAGGATACACAGCTCATGTGATGGCGGAATAATAAAATAACGGGGAAGAAAACAGCACATTATCTTGCTTGGGAAAATAGCCATTTACACGCAGCTTGTGAACTTGCGCATTCAGAGGAACAGCGTGCAGGACAGAATGAAACACCTACCGGGAAAGATTATACACGTAGAAATGGGGAAAGCTGACATTAGCCGTTATCTGGAGAGGCGCTCGGCGCAGACAGGCCACAATCGGCTCTAGTCAGCGTTAACCCTCCAGCTAGCGGATCACTTGTGGGAAGAATGAGAAAGCAGAATTAATGGAAGGGTGCAGCATGGGCTGTAGTGTGACCGTCTACCAGCAATGAGACGATCTGCAGCTATAGGAGCCACCGCTGTTGCTGCATCCTGCTATTACACCGTTATTTCGATGAAATGGAAAGAAAAAATTGCAATATATTTGAACCACAACGCCGCCGCAACACACACTCCCGCCATGCCTCCGCCTGTCAATCATGCAGAGGCTATAGCACAAGTGAGATGCTGTCGCGTCTCGCTGTGTGCTCAAGCGCAGTGCGGCTGCGGCGCGTGCGCACACTTCACCGGGCTTCAGCCTGGGACACTGTCTCTCCTCTGTGTCACCCCTGTCTATCTGCTCCTCCTCTATAGAGTGTAATCTCTCATCCTAACCCACCGCTCTATGCTCCTCACTCACTGTCTCTCCTCTGTGTCACCCCTGTCTGTCTGCCTCTCCCCTATAGAGTGTAAGCTCTCATCCTAACCCACCGCTCTATGCTCCTCACTCACTGTCTCTCCTCTGTGTCACCCCTGTCTATCTGCTCCTCCTCTATAGAGTGTAATCTCTCATCCTAACCCACCGCTCTATGCTCCTCACTCACTGTCTCTCCTCTGTGTCACCCCTGTCTATCTGCTCCTCCTCTATAGAGTGCAAGCTCTCATCCTATCCCACCGCTCTATGCTCCTCACTCACTGTCTCTCCTCTGTGTCACCCCTGTCTGTCTGCTCCTCCTCTATAGAGTGTAAGCTCTCCTCCTAACCCACCGCTCTATGCTCCTCACTCACTGTCTCTCCTCTGTGTCACCCCTGTCTGTCTGCTCCTCCTCTATAGAGTGTAAGCTCTCCTCCTAACCCACCGCTCTATGCTCCTCACTCACTGTCTCTCCTCTGTGTCACCCCTGTCTGTCTGTCCCCTATAGATTGTAATCTCTTATCCTAACCCACCGCTCTATGCTCCTCACTCACTGTCTCTCCTCTGTGTCACCCCTGTCTGTCTGTCCCCTATAGATTGTAATCTCTTATCCTAACCTACCGCTCTATGCTCCTCACTCACTGTCTCTCCTCTGTGTCACCCCTGTCTGTCTGTCCCCTATAGATTGTAATCTCTTATCCTAACCTACCGCTCTATGCTCCTCACTCACTGTCTCTCCTCTGTGTCACCCCTGTCTGCCTGTCCCCTATAGATTGTAATCTCTTATCCTAACCTACCGCTCTATGCTCCTCACTCACTGTCTCTCCTCTGTGTCACCCCTGTCTATCTGCTCCTCCTCTATAGAGTGTAAGCTCTCATCCTAACCCACCGCTCTATGCTCCTCACTCACTGTCTCTCCTCTGTGTCACCCCTGTCTGTCTGTCCCCTATAGATTGTAATCTCTTATCCTAACCTACCGCTCTATGCTCCTCACTTACTGTCTCTCCTCTGTGTCACCCCTGTCTGTCCCTCCCCTATAGAGTGTAATCTCTCATCCTAACCCACTGCTCTATGCTCCTCACTCACTATCTCTCCTCTGTGTCACCCCTGTCTGTCTGCCCCTCCTCTATAGAGTGTAATCTCTCATCCTAACCCACCGCTCTATGCTCCTCACTCACTGACTCTCCTCTGTGTCACCCCTGTCTGTCTGTCCCTCCTCTATAGAGTGTAAGCTCTCATCCTAACTCACCGCTCTATGCTTCTCACTCACTGTCTCTCCTCTGTGTCACCCCTGTCTATCTGCTCCTCCTCTATAGAGTGTAATCTCTCATCCTAACCCACCGCTCTATGCTCCTCACTCACTGTCTCTCCTCTGTGTCACCCCTGTCTGTCTGTCCCTCCTCTATAGAGTGTAAGCTCTCATCCTAACCCACCGCTCTATGCTCCTCACTCACTGTCTCTCCTCTGTGTCACCCATGTCTGTCTCTCCCTCCCCTATAGAGTGTAAGCTCTCATCCTAACCCACCGCTCTATGCTCCTCACTCACTGTCTCTCCTCTGTGTCACCCCTGTCTATCTGCTCCTCCTCTATAGAGTGTAAGCTCTCATCCTAACCCACCGCTCTATGCCCCTCACTCACTGTCTCTCCTCTGTGTACCCCCTGTCTACCTGCTCCTCCTCTATAGAGTGTAAGCTCTCATCCTAACCCACCGCTCTATGCTCCTCACTCACTGTCTCTCCTCTGTGTCACCCCTGTCTGTCTGCCCCTCCCCTATAGAGTGTAAGCTCTCATCCTAACCCACCGCTCTATGCCCCTCACTCACTGTCTCTCCTCTGTGTACCCCCTGTCTATCTGCTCCTCCTCTATAGAGTGTAAGCTCTCATCCTAACCCACCGCTCTATGCTCCTCACTCACTGTCTCTCCTCTGTGTCACCCCTGTCTGTCTGTCCCTCCCCTATAGAGTGTAAGCTCTCATCCTAACCCACCGCTCTATGCTCCTCACTCACTGTCTCGCCTCTGTGTACCCCCTGTCTATCTGCTCCTCCTCTATAGAGTGTAAGCTCTCATCCTAACCCACCGCTCTATGCTCCTCACTCACTGTCTCTCCTCTGTGTCACCCCTGTCTGTCTCTCCCTCCTCTATAGAGTGTAAGCTCTCATCCTAACCCACCGCTCTATGCTCCTCATTCACTGTCTCTCCTCTGTGTGTCATCTCTGTCTGTCTGCCCCTCCCCTATAAAGTGTAAGCTCTCATCCTAACCCACCGCTCTATGCTCCTCACTCACTGTCTCTCCTCTGTGTCTCCCCTGTCTGTCTGCCTCTCCCCTATAGAGTGTAATCTCTCATCCTAACCCACCGCTCTATGCTCCTCACTCACTGTCTCTCCTCTGTGTCACCCCTGTCTGTCTGTACCTCCCCTATAGAGTGTAAGCTCTCATCCTAACCCACCGCTCTATGCTCCTCACTCACTGTCTCTCCTCTGTGTCACCCCTGTCTGTCTGTCGCTCTCCTATAGAGTGTAAGCTCTCATCCTAACCCACCGCTCTATGCTCCTCACTCACTGTCTCTCCTCTGTGTCACCCTGTCTGTCCCTCCTCTATAGAGTGTAATCTCATCCTAACCCACCGCTCTATGCTCCTCACTCACTGTCTCTCCTCTGTGTCACAACTGTCTGTCTGTCCCTCCCCTATAGAGTGTAAGCTCTCATCCTAACCCACCGCTCTATGCTCCTCACTCACTGTCTCTCCTCTGTGTCATCCCTGTCTGTCTGTCCCTCCCCTATAGAGTGTAAGCTCTCATCCTAACCCACTGCTCTATGCTCCTCACTCACTGTCTCTCCTCTGTGTCACCCCTGTCTGTCTCTCCCTCCTCTATAGAGTGTAAGCTCTCATCCTAACCCACCGCTCTATGCTCCTCATTCACTGTCTCTCCTCTGTGTGTCATCTCTGTCTGTCTGCCCCTCCCCTATAAAGTGTAAGCTCTCATCCTAACCCACCGCTCTATGCTCCTCACTCACTGTCTCTCCTCTGTGTCACCCCTGTCTGTCTGCCTCTCCCCTATAGAGTGTAATCTCTCATCCTAACCCACCGCTCTATGCTCCTCACTCACTGTCTCTCCTCTGTGTCACCCCTGTCTATCTGTCCCTCCCCTATAGAGTGTAATCTCTCATCCTAACCCACCGCTCTATGCTCCTCACTCACTGTCTCTCCTCTGTGTCACCCCTGTCTGTCTGTACCTCCAGTATAGAGTGTAAGCTCTCATCCTAACCCACCGCTCTATGCTCCTCACTCACTGTCTCTCCTCTGTGTCACCCCTGTCAGTCTGTCGCTCTCCTATAGAGTGTAAGCTCTCATCCTAACCCACCGCTCTATGCTCCTCACTCACTGTCTCTCCTCTGTGTCACCCTGTCTGTCCCTCCTCTATAGAGTGTAATCTCATCCTAACCCACCGCTCTATGCTCCTCACTCACTGTCTCTCCTCTGTGTCACAACTGTCTGTCTGTCCCTCCCCTATAGAGTGTAAGCTCTCATCCTAACCCACCTCTCTATGCTCCTCACTCACTGTCTCTCCTCTGTGTCACCCCTGTCTGTCTGCCCTCCCCTATAGAGTGTAAACTCTCATCCTAACCCACCGCTCTATGCTCCTCACTCACTGTCTCTCCTCTGTGTCACCCCTGTCTGTATGTCCCTCCTCTATAGAGTGTAAGCTCTCATCCTAACCCACTCTCTATGCTCCTCACTCACTGTCTCTCCTCTGTGTCACCCCTGTCTGTCTGCCCCTCCCCTATAGAGTGTAAGCTCTCATCCTAACCCACCGCTCTATGCTCCTCACTCACTGTCTCTCCTCTGTGTGTCACCCCTGTCTGTCTGTCCCTCCCCTATAGAGTGTAAGCTCTGGTCCTAGCCCACCGCTCTATGCTCCTCACTCACTGTCTCCTCTCTGTGTCACGTCTGTCTATCCCTCCCTTATAGAGTGTAAGCTCTCATCCTAACCCACCGCTCTATGCTCCTCACTCACTGTCTCTCCTCTGTGTGTCACCCCTGTCTGTCTGCCCCTCCCCTATAGAGTGTAAGCTCTGGTCCTAACCCACCGCTCTATGCTCCTCACTCACTGTCTCTCCACTATGTCACCCCTGTCTGTCTGCCCTCCCCTATAGAGTGTAAGCTCTCCTCCTAACCCACCACTCTATACTCCTCACTCACTGTCTCTCCTCTGTGTGTCACCCCTGTCTGTCTGCCCCTCCCCTATAGAGTGTAAGCTCTGGTCCTAACCCACCGCTCTATGCTCCTCACTCACTGTCTCCTCTCTGTGTCACGTCTGTCTATCCCTCCCTTATAGAGTGTAAGCTCTCATCCTAACCCACCGCTCTATGCTCCTCACTCACTGTCTCTCCTCTGTGTCACCCCTGTCTGTCTATCCCCTATAGAGTGTAAGCTCTCATCCTAACCCACCGCTCTATGCTCCTCACTCACTGTCTCTCCTCTGTATCACTCCTGTCTGTCTGTCCCTCCCCTATAGAGTGTAAGCTCTCATCCTAACCCACCGCTCTATGCTCCTCACTCACTGTCTCTCCTCTGTGTCACCCCTGTCTGTCTGTCCCTCCCCTATAGAGTGTAAGCTCTCATCCTAACCCACCGCTCTATGCTCCTCACTCACTGTCTCTCCTCTGTGTCACCCATGTCTGTCTGTCCCTCCCCTATAGAGTGTAAGCTCTCATCCTAACCCACCGCTCTATGCTCCTCACTCACTGTCTCTCCTCTGTGTCACCCATGTCTGTCTGTCCCTCCCCTATAGAGTGTAAACTCTCATCCTAACCCACCGCTCTATGCTCCTCACTCACTGTCTCTCCTCTGTGTCACCCCTGTCTGTCTGTCCCTCCCTTATAGAGTGTAAGCTCTCATGCTAACCCACCGCTCTATGCTCCTCACTCACTGTCTCTCCTCTGTGTCACCCCTGTCTGTCCCTCCCTTATAGAGTGTAAGCTCTCATGCTAACCCACCGCTCTATGCTCCTCACTCACTGTCTCTCCTCTGTGTCACCCCTGTCTGTCTGTCCATCCCCTATAGAGTGTAAGCTCTCATCCTAACCCACCGCTCTATGCTTCTCACTCACTGTCTCTCCTCTGTGTGTCACCCCTGTCTGTCTGCCCCTCCCCTATAGAGTGTAAGCTCTGGTCCTAACCCACTGCTCTATGCTCCTCACTCACTGTCTCTCCTCTGTGTCACCCCTGTCTGTCTGTCCCTCCCTTATAGAGTGTAAGCTCTCATGCTAACCCACCGCTCTATGCTCCTCACTCACTGTCTCTCCTCTGTGTGTCACCCCTGTCTGTCCCTCCCTTATAGAGTGCAAGCTCTCATGCTAACCCACCGCTCTATGCTCCTCACTCACTGTCTCTCCTCTGTGTCACCCCTGTCTGTCTGTCCATCCCCTATAGAGTGTAAGCTCTCATCCTAACCCACCGCTCTATGCTCCTCACTCACTGTCTCTCCTCTGTGTCACCCCTGTCTTTCTGCTCCTCCCCTATAGAGTGTAAGCTCTGGTCCTAACCCACCGCTCTATGCTCCTCACTCACTGTCTCTCCTCTGTGTCACCCCTGTCTGTCTGTCCCTCCTCTATAGAGTGTAAGCTCTCATCGTGACCCACCGCTCTATGCTCCTCACTCACTGTCTCTCCTCTGAGTCACCCCTGTCTGTCTGCCCCTCCCCTATAGAGTGTAAGCTCTCATCCTAACCCACCACTCTATGCTCCTCACTCACTGTCTCTCCTCTGTGTCACCCCTGTCTGTCTGTCCCTCCTATATAGAGTGTAAGCTCTCATCGTGACCCACCGCTCTATGCTCCTCACTCACTGTCTCTCCTCTGTGTCACCCCTGCCTGTCTGTCCCTCCCCTATAGAGTGTAAGCTCTCATCCTAACCCACTGCTCTATGCTCCTCACTCACTGTCTCTCCTCTGTGTCACCCCTGTCTGTCTGTCCCTCCCCTATAGAGTGTAAGCTCTCATCCTAACCCACCGCTCTATGCTCCTCACTCACTGTCTCTCCTCTGTGTGTCACCCCTGTCTGTCTGCCCCTCCCCTATAGAGTGTAAGCTCTGGTCCTAACCCACCGCTCTATGCTCCTCACTCACTGTCTCCTCTCTGTGTCACGCCTGTCTTTCCCTCCCTTATAGAGTGTAAGCTCTCATCCTAACCCACCGCTCTATGCTCCTCACTCACTGTCTCTCCTCTGTGTCACCCCTGTCTGTCTGTCCCTCCCCTATAGAGTGTAAGCTCTCATCCTAACCCACCGCTCTATGCTCCTCGCTCACTGTCTCTTCTCTTTGTCACCCCTGTCTGTCTGTCCGTTCCCTATAGAGTGTAAGCTCTCATCCTAACCCACCGCTCTATGCCCCTCACCCACTGTCTCTCCCCTCTGTTTCACCCGTCTGTCCCTCCCCTATAGAGTGTAAGCTCTCATCCTAACCCACCGCTCTATGCTCCTCGCTCACTGTCTCCTCTCTGTGTCACCCCTGTCTGTCTGTCCCTTCCCTATAGAGTGTAAGCTCTCATCCTAACCCACCGCTCTATGCTCCTCACTCACTGTCTCTCCTCTCTGTGTCACCCGTCTGTCTGTCCCTCCCCTATAGAGTGTAAGCTCTCATCCTGACCCACCGCTCTATGCTCCTCATTCACTGTCTCTCCTCTGTGTCACCCCTGTCTGTCTGTCCCTCCCCTATAGAGTGTAATCTCTCATCCTAACCCACCGTTCTATGCTCCTCACTCACTGTCTCTCCTCTGTGTCACCCCTGTCTTTCTGCTCCTCCCCTATAGAGTGTAAGCTCTGGTCCTAACCCACCGCTCTATGCTCCTCACTCACTGTCTCTCCTCTGTGTGTCACCCCTGTCTGTCCCTCCCTTATAGAGTGTAAGCTCTCATGCTAACCCACCGCTCTATGCTCCTCACTCACTGTCTCTCCTCTGTGTCACCCCTGTCTGTCTGTCCCTCCCCTATAGAGTGTAAGCTCTCATCCTAACCCACCGCTCTATGCTCCTCACTCACTGTCTCTCCTCTGTGTCACCCCTGTCTGTCTGTCCCTCCCATATAGAGTGTTATCTCTCATCCTCCTAACCCACCGCTCTATGCTCCTCACTCACTGTCTCTCCTCTGTGTGTCACCCGTCTGTCCCTCCCTTATAGAGTGTAAGCTCTCATCCTAACCCACCGCTCTATGCTCCTCACTCACTGTCTCTCCTCTGTGTCACCCCTGTCTGTCTGTCCCTCCCCTATAGAGTGTAAGCTCTCATCCTAACCCACCGCTCTATGCTCCTCGCTCACTGTCTCTTCTCTTTGTCACCCCTGTCTGTCTGTCCGTTCCCTATAGAGTGTAAGCTCTCATCCTAACCCACCGCTCTATGCCCCTCACCCATTGTCTCTCCCCTCTGTTTCACCCGTCTGTCCCTCCCCTATAGAGTGTAAGCTCTCATCCTAACCCACCGCTCTATGCTCCTCGCTCACTGTCTCCTCTCTGTGTCACCCCTGTCTGTCTGTCCCTTCCCTATAGAGTGTAAGCTCTCATCCTAACCCACCGCTCTATGCTCCTCACTCACTGTCTCTCCTCTCTGTGTCACCCGTCTGTCTGTCCCTCCCCTATAGAGTGTAAGCTCTCATCCTGACCCACCGCTCTATGCTCCTCATTCACTGTCTCTCCTCTGTGTCACCCCTGTCTGTCTGTCCCTCCCCTATAGAGTGTAAGCTCTCATCCTAACCCACCGCTCTATGCGCCTTACTCACTGTCTCTCCTTTGTGTCACCCCGTCTGTCTGCCCCTCCCCTATAGAGTGTAAGCTCTCATCCTATTCCTAACCCACTGCTCTATGCTCTTCACACACTGTCTGTCCCCTGTGTCACCCCGTCATTCTCCCCTCCCCTATAGAGTGTAAGATCTCACGAGCAGGGCCCTCTTCCTTCTCTTACTGCCAGCAGTGGCACCTAACCCTCTCTCTCTGCCTCTCCGCTGCTCATTTTGCTGCTAGGACTGCTGATGCCGGAATGGTCATAAACTATGTACAAGTCCTGCAATGTTCTGTACTGTAAGTCACGTTTTTCTAGTTTTGTTCATATTGTTTCTGTTTATGTACTTTTTATAGTGATATGGAGCCCTTGTGGTGCCATATAAAAATAATAATAATAATAATAATAATAATAATATTTTATTTAACATGATGAAGGGCCAGTAGAACTGGGTTCTGTATTCCTATTTAAATAGAATATTGACCTTATTACCTTTAAACGTATTAAAGAAATGCAACACTTTAATCACCAGCGTCTGTGGATTTGTAATATATGTTTATTGGCAAAGTAGCATTGGCCTCTCATCTTCCTGCTAACGGCATGATCCCATGCTGCACTACTGTATTTATCACCACTACGTCAGAATGGTGTCACATCACGGGCGCTGCTGATTGGTGCTCCGAGACTGACCATCTCTGGCCTGTTCTCCTCCTGAGGTAAAAGGCCTGGCTCGTGAGCTGATCTGCATGAATACATTAGCGACTTGAGGTCTCCATTGCATTAAGCGGCATACTGTAGTCATTTTAGTATTGATCAGCAGATCACATTGGTGAAGCAGCAGAAATATCTGTAATAAAACTTCCGCAGACTGCAATGACTTCTGAGGCACCTTTTTACTAACAATAAACCCAACATACAATAAAAGAGCATTTTGATGCCTGAGTACAAAGATGCGAGATACAGTGTCCTCCATTATGTGAGGAGAAAGGTTGCAGTGTTTAGCAGGGCGGCCATCTTAGTCCCCGGAGACACAGCGAGGAGAGGGCAGCACACAGAACGTCAGGGAGATTTTACGTTTGCTAAATGCATAGCAACGCAGCTTCTAATTAACAGCATAAACTATGTTAGGATGCTGGAGAGGAAGGAACAGCGGGAGCAGACTGTATTCCACATTTCCAATGGACTGTGAGAAGAGATAAATGGAAGATATTATTTTACAGTATGGGATTATAAGATGTACAGTCGTTATTAACCGTTTAGCTATCAGCCGTATGGAAAAGGAGTGGAAGTATCGCACACGTTCTTGTGGAATTGCATAAAATGTTTGTGATATGTATCCTTGTTTAAGAGCGTAATGTTATATCACAGGAAAAGGGAAAATGTTTAGCTCAATGGATTTGAGTTTTTTCATTCCGCAACTATATATTGTGGTAGTAGGAGCAGTGTGCTACAGAGGAACCAGGGGTATTTAGCTAATAAACCCAGGGAAGTCATGTATTTGGGGGATACAAAAAGTGCGTCTTGTCTGCAGTGCACCTCTCCCCTGCAGTCTGGTGCACCAGAGGGCATGTCAGTGATCAACCAGAGCACCCGTGAAGAGCTCCCTTATGAAGGTAGGGTGGGTATGTCAGTCTGGCAGTGGGATGAGGAGTCTACGGTATAAAAAGACTGGGCCATTTATCCGTGTGACCATCGCCAGGAAAGCTGGCCAATGAGGGAGTTGATCTTTGTTAGAAAGTGATATGGCAGTGAACATTTACTGTATAATAGTTACTGGTCATCCTGGGGGTACTCATTGATAGTAAGCTTAATAACCGTATACAATGTTAAAACGCAGTAAAGAAGGCAAGTAAGGTGCTAGCGTGCATAAAACGGGGAATTGAGACGAGGGACTCGGATGTAATTCTGCCGCTGTACAAACGCTACATCCACACCTGGAATATTGTGTTCAGTTTTAGGCACCACTGTATAAAAAAAGATATCGGGGAACTCGAAAGGGTTCAACGGCGAGCTACTAAGTTGATTAAAGGGCTAGAGGGACTGGATTTTGAGGAAAGGCTTACTAGGTTGAATATGTATACACAGGAAAAGAAGCGTCTAAGAGGAGACATTATTAATATCTTCAAATATGTAAAGGGACATCACAAAGAGTTATCAGAGGAATTATTTATTAAAAGAACTCTGTTTAGGACACGTGGCCACTCGCTGAGGCTGGAGGAGAGAAAATTCCGTACGCAATGGAGGAAAGGGTTCTTCACTGTTAGGGCAATAAGGATTTGGAATTCCCTGCCAGGGAAGGTGGTAATAGTGGACTCTGTAAATGCATTTAAAAGGGGATTGGATGAATTTCTGATTGAAAAGGATATCCAAGGTTACAACATTTAAAATATTGACGTTAATCCGGGTGTAACATGATTTGTAGTTGTTAACTAGTCATAAAACAATCTTCAGCAGGTACAGTATAATCAACTCAACTTAATACAGAATACAGGTTGAACGCGATGGGCATTTTGCCTCTTTTCAACCTCAATTACCATGTTACTATGTTACTATCCTGATGAAACAAGCCGTAGTGTCCTGAGAAAGTGTGTGCTTCCACTACACAGCTTCTTTGTCACCTGGGATGGTGAGGGAAACTAATTTCCGCTTCCCAACCCACAAAGATGCCAAAACTGGAGGAAATACTGAAAATGCTTGTGAGCGGGCAGCAGCAAGAATTGCGTTATGCATGGCTGCTGCTTCAGAAAATTACATAAAAGCCTATCACGCCACTTTTGAGAGAATGGCAAATAGGGCGAAATCACCACCAGACATCTGGGTGTAGAATCTGGCACCATACTTGTCTGGGGAGGCCCAGTGGGTTATGGACTTCAATGAGAGGGAGGCGTTGATGTACTCTACTTTAAAGATTGAGATACTGGCTTGTGCCGGCATTACCGGACCAGGCCGAGTTCAGTGCTTACTTGAGTGGTGTTTCTCCAAAGAAACTCTGGTCAAAACTCAGTTGGCCGTCATGAGCAAAATATTGAGGAACTGGTTGAAACCAGAGGAAAACTCACCCCATCAGATGGTGGAGCTGCTGGCATTTGACCACTGCATATGGACATTGGACCAGGGTCTTTAAAAGTGGGTGATGCAGGCAGACCCCCAAACTCTAAAGGAACTTGTCACACTGGTGGGGTTTAGCCCTTTTGAGCTACTCTATGGGAGGCAACACAGGGGCATTCTGGATATGCTAAAGGAGGGTTGGGAACAACATAAGCCTAGGGAACCAAATGTGGTTCAATTTGTATCTCAGATGTATGAGAGGTTGGGGAAGATAAATCCATTGGTGCACCAACACTTAGAAGAAGCTCATGGTAGACAGAAGAAAAGCTATGATACTACTGATATAGCCTGGTCCTACTGTCCCAGGGATAAGGTTCTACCCAAGAGAGTAAGCTCTTTGCTCATTGGCTCTATGAGGTGATGGAGGGAATTGGTCCTGTGAACTATAAGGGCTGAGAGGCCGGGAGGAGAAAGGAAGAGCAGAAATATCATGTACATCTTCAGAAACCATGGCGTGATGAGGATCTGATGACAGGGTTGTTGAGTACGGTAGTGGAAAATTCCTTGGCTTCCATAGAACCTACATATAGAGGAAATGGGTTCAGTTGCACTATGCAATCATTACTACAATTGAAATATCTATTACAATTAAATATCATATAAGAGGCTGTTTGTATATATTTGCCCATCACACCAGTGAAAGATAGCGGTGGAGTGTTACAGAATATCAAGAGTGTGAAAGTAGTTACAGTGTAGAGAGTAAAGAGTATGTGAAATTGACTTTGATTAACAAACCAATTCACATAAATGCAGTTATCACTTGAGCAAGATTAGAATTATTATTAATGAAGATAGTTCCTTCTCTACCATGCCCTAACGTGCTTTCTGCACCACTGCTCTCTACTGGTGTAAACCAGGTACATATATCACATATACAAGGGGCATATGCTGCAGATGTGGTAGTCTTTGTCCTTGGGGAAGGACAGATAGTGGTGGTGGTGTCCCAGGGTAGGGCCAAGTAGCGTCGGTCTATATCCCGTATGTTTGCACTTGTTTGCAATGATATCAGCATAAGAACATGCACTAATGGTACATGACCCAAATTATTATAAAATAATTATATTCTGGTCCGGTATGTAAATGACCTCCAGAGAATGGTAAATAAAAGGGTGAATTATGTATCCTAAATCCCAATGCATTATTATTTTCCTTTGAGTTTCTAAGTCATGGTCACTGTGCTAAGTCATAAAATGAGCGAAGGGCGGTGGACCCAAGTAAGCTATTTGATACCGGCGCGCTCTGCTGTTTTACTATGCAGAGGAAATGAAGTGAAAATGATGTTTATATTTAGAAGCCGAGCTTGCTGATTCAGAACCTCTCCCAGCCATAAGTCACGGCTCAAAGGGGACAGGAGGCTGCGAGGGAGATATTTATATGGGAAATAGGAGAGGGCACGCTTGACATAAAATATAATGGAGATATTAAATGAGCAGCCGACTACTCCTCAATATATTACAGACATTTCCACCCTTTCTGCAGTTACTGAGCATCTAGTTGATTTTGAACCAGAGAAGGTGATTTACAAATCAAGGAGAACAGTGCAGTGCAATAGATCTTTTGTATAGTCACGCCAGGTATTGCAGTAAAGTTCAGGGATTTAAGGGCTGCCATGGTAGGAGGTGCAGAGTTTTGCACTGTCAAGAGTTGGATTGGAGCGTTGAAATATGCGAGAAGTTACATTTACCCCAATACACAGACATCGGAATGAGATTTCACGTTGCGGGGATTATACTTTTTAAATCGGATAATGCAGAGAAGGAAAAACATATAGAGCCTCAGTGTAATAGAAGTTTTGGCTAGCAGTTTTCATAGCCTGGAAACTGTCCCTGGGCCGGTGGCATCTCCCTGTAACATGAATAGAGATGAGCGCCGGAAATTTTTCGGGTTTTGTGTTTTGGTTTTGGGTTCGGTTCCGCGGCCGTGTTTTGGGTTCGACCGCGTTTTGGCAAAACCTCACCGAATTTTTTTTGTCGGATTCGGGTGTGTTTTGGATTCGGGTGTTTTTTTCAAAAAACCCTAAAAAACAGCTTAAATCATAGAATTTGGGGGTAATTTTGATCCCAAAGTATTATTAACCTCAAAAAACATAATTTACACTCATTTTCAGCCTATTCTGAACACATCACACCTCACAATATTATTTTTAGTCCTAAAATTTGCACCGAGGTCGCTGTGTGAGTAAGATAAGCGACCCTAGTGGCCGACACAAACACCGGGCCCATCTAGGAGTGGCACTGCAGTGTCACGCAGGATGTCCCTTCCAAAAAACCCTCCCCAAACAGCACATGACGCAAAGAAAAAAAGAGGCGCAATGAGGTAGCTGACTGTGTGAGAAAGATAAGCGACCCTAGTGGCCGACACAAACACCGGGCCCATCTAGGAGTGGCACTGCAGTGTCACGCAGGATGTCCCTTCCAAAAAACCCTCCCCAAACAGCACATGACGCAAAGAAAAAAAGAGGCGCAATGAGGTAGCTGTGTGAGAAAGATAAGCGACCCTAGTGGCCGACACAAACACCGGGCCCATCTAGGAGTGGCACTGCAGTGTCACGCAGGATGTCCCTTCCAAAAAACCCTCCCCAAACAGCACATGACGCAAAGAAAAAAAGAGGCGCAATGAGGTAGCTGTGTGAGTAAGATTAGCGACCCTAGTGGCCGACACAAACACCGGGCCCATCTAGGAGTGGCACTGCAGTGTCACGCAGGATGGCCCTTCCAAAAAACCCTCCCCAAACAGCACATGACGCAAAGAAAAAAAGAGGCGCAATGAGGTAGCTGACTGTGTGAGTAAGATTAGCGACCCTAGTGGCCGACACAAACACCGGGCACATCTAGGAGTGGCACTGCAGTGTCACGCAGGATGTCCCTTCCAAAAAACCCTCCCCAAACAGCACATGACGCAAAGAAAAAAAGAGGCGCAATGAGGTAGCTGTGTGAGTAAGATTAGCGACCCTAGTGGCCGACACAAACACCGGGCCCATCTAGGAGTGGCACTGCAGTGTCACGCAGGATGTCCCTTCCAAAAAACCCTCCCCAATCAGCACATGATGCAAAGAAAAAGAAAAGAAAAAAGAGGTGCAAGATGGAATTATCCTTGGGCCCTCCCACCCACCCTTATGTTGTATAAACAAAACAGGACATGCACACTTTAACCAACCCATCATTTCAGTGACAGGGTCTGCCACACGACTGTGACTGATATGACGGGTTGGTTTGGACCCCCCCCAAAAAAGAAGCAATTAATCTCTCCTTGCACAAACTGGCTCTACAGAGGCAAGATGTCCACCTCATCTTCACCCTCCGATATATCACCGTGTACATCCCCCTCCTCACAGATTATGAATTCGTCCCCACTGGAATCCACCATCTCAGCTCCCTGTGTACTTTGTGGAGGCAATTGCTGCTGGTCAATGTCTCCGCGGAGGAATTGATTATAATTCATTTTAATGAACATCATCTTCTCCACATTTTCTGGATGTAACCTCGTACGCCGATTGCTGACAAGGTGAGCGGCGGCACTAAACACTCTTTCGGAGTACACACTTGTGGGAGGGCAACTTAGGTAGAATAAAGCCAGTTTGTGCAAGGGCCTCCAAATTGCCTCTTTTTCCTGCCAGTATAAGTACGGACTGTGTGACGTGCCTACTTGGATGCGGTCACTCATATAATCCTCCACCATTCTATCAATGTTGAGAGAATCATATGCAGTGACAGTAGACGACATGTCCGTAATCGTTGTCAGGTCCTTCAGTCCGGACCAGATGTCAGCATCAGCAGTCGCTCCAGACTGCCCTGCATCACCGCCAGCGGGTGGGCTCGGAATTCTGAGCCTTTTCCTCGCACCCCCAGTTGCGGGAGAATGTGAAGGAGGAGATGTTGACAGGTCGCGTTCCGCTTGACTTGACAATTTTGTCACCAGCAGGTCTTTCAACCCCAGCAGACCTGTGTCTGCCGGAAAGAGAGATCCAAGGTAGGCTTTAAATCTAGGATCGAGCACGGTGGCCAAAATGTAGTGCTCTGATTTCAACAGATTGACCACCCGTGAATCCTTGTTAAGCGAATTAAGGGCTGCATCCACAAGTCCCACATGCCTAGCGGAATCGCTCCGTGTTAGCTCCTTCTTCAATGCCTCCAGCTTCTTCTGCAAAAGCCTGATGAGGGGAATGGCCTGACTCAGGCTGGCAGTGTCTGAACTGACTTCACGTGTGGCAAGTTCAAAGGGCATCAGAACCTTGCACAACGTTGAAATCATTCTCCACTGCACTTGAGACAGGTGCATTCCATCTCCTATATCGTGCTCAATTGTATAGGCTTGAATGGCCTTTTGCTGCTCCTCCAACCTCTGAAGCATATAGAGGGTTGAATTCCACCTCGTTACCACTTCTTGCTTCAGATGATGGCAGGGCAGGTTCAGTAGTTTTTGGTGGTGCTCCAGTCTTCTGTACGTGGTGCCTGTACGCCGAAAGTGTCCCGCAATTTTTCTGGCCACCGACAGCATCTCTTGCACGCCCCTGTCGTTTTTTAAAAAATTCTGCACCACCAAATTCAAGGTATGTGCAAAACATGGGACGTGCTGGAATTTGCCCATATTTAATGCACACACAATATTGCTGGCGTTGTCCGATGCCACAAATCCACAGGAGAGTCCAATTGGGGTAAGCCATTCCGCGATGATCTTCCTCAGTTGCCGTAAGAGGTTTTCAGCTGTGTGCGTATTCTGGAAAGCGGTGATACAAAGCGTAGCCTGCCTAGGAAAGAGTTGGCGTTTGCGAGATGCTGCTACTGGTGCCGCCGCTGCTGTTCTTGCGGCGGGAGTCCATACATCTACCCAGTGGGCTGTCACAGTCATATAGTCCTGACCCTGCCCTGCTCCACTTGTCCACATGTCCGTGGTTAAGTGGACATTGGGTACAACTGCATTTTTTAGGACACTGGTGAGTCTTTTTCTGACGTCCGTGTACATTCTCGGTATCGCCTGCCTAGAGAAGTGGAACCTAGATGGTATTTGGTAACGGGGGCACACTGCCTCAATAAATTGTCTAGTTCCCTGTGAACTAACGGCGGATACCGGACGCACGTCTAACACCAACATAGTTGTCAAGGACTCAGTTATCCGCTTTGCAGTAGGATGACTGCTGTGATATTTCATCTTCCTCGCAAAGGACTGTTGAACAGTCAATTGCTTACTGGAAGTAGTACAAGTGGGCTTACGACTTCCCCTCTGGGATGACCATCGACTCCCAGCGGCAACAACAGCAGCGCCAGCAGCAGTAGGCGTTACACGCAAGGATGCATCGGAGGAATCCCAGGCAGGAGAGGACTCGTCAGACTTGCCAGTGACATGGCCTGCAGGACTATTGGCATTCCTGGGGAAGGAGGAAATTGACACTGAGGGAGTTGGTGGGGTGGTTTGCGTGAGCTTGGTTACAAGAGGAAGGGATTTACTGGTCAGTGGACTGCTTCCGCTGTCACCCAAAGTTTTTGAACTTGTCACTGACTTATTATGAATGCGCTGCAGGTGACGTATAAGGGAGGATGTTCCGAGGTGGTTAACGTCCTTACCCCTACTTATTACAGCTTGACAAAGGGAACACACGGCTTGACACCTGTTGTCCGCATTTCTGGTGAAATACCTCCACACCGAAGAGCTGATTTTTTTGGTATTTTCACCTGGCATGTCAACGGCCATATTCCTCCCACGGACAACAGGTGTCTCCCCGGGTGCCTGACTTAAACAAACCACCTCACCATCAGAATCCTCCTGGTCAATTTCCTCCCCAGCGCCAGCAACACCCATATCCTCCTCATCCTGGTGTACTTCAACACTGACATCTTCAATCTGACTATCAGGAACTGGACTGCGGGTGCTCCTTCCAGCACTTGCAGGGGGCATGCAAATAGTGGAAGGCGCATGCTCTTCACGTCCAGTGTTGGGAAGGTCAGGCATCGCAAACGACACAATTGGACTCTCCTTGTGGATTTGGGATTTCAAAGAACGCACAGTTCTTTGCGGTGCTTTTGCCAGCTTGAGTCTTTTCAGTTTTCTAGCGAGAGGCTGAGTGCTTCCATCCTCATGTGAAGCTGAACCACTAGCCATGAACATAGGCCAGGGCCTCAGCCGTTCCTTGCCACTCCGTGTGGTAAATGGCATATTGGCAAGTTTACGCTTCTCCTCCGACAATTTTATTTTAGGTTTTGGAGTCCTTTTTTTTCTGATATTTGGTGTTTTGGATTTGACATGCTCTGTACTATGACATTGGGCATCGGCCTTGGCAGACGACGTTGCTGGCATTTCATCGTCTCGGCCATGACTAGTGGCAGCAGCTTCAGCACGAGGTGGAAGTGGATCTTGATCTTTCCCTAATTTTGGAACCTCAACTTTTTTGTTCTCCATATTTTATAGGCAGAACTAAAAGGCACCTCAGGTAAACAATGGAGATGGATGGATTGGATACTAGTATACAATTATGGACGGACTGCCACGGTTAGGTGGTATAAAAAAACCACGGTTAGGTGGTATATATTATAATAATAATACAATTATGGATGGACGGACTGCCTGCCGACTGCCGACACAGAGGTAGCCACAGCCGTGAACTACCGCACTGTACACTGGTTGATAAAGAGATAGTAGTATACTCGTAACAACTAGTATGACACTATGACGACGGTATAAAGAAAGAAAAAAAAATACCACAGTTAGGTGGTATATATTATAATAATAATACAATTATGGATGGACGGACTGCCTGCCGACTGCCGACACAGAGGTAGCCACAGCCGTGAACTACCGCACTGTACACTGGTTGATAAAGAGATAGTAGTATACTCGTAACAACTAGTATGACACTATGACGACGGTATAAAGAATGAAAAAAAAACCACGGTTAGGTGGTATATATTATAATAATAATACAATTATGGATGGACGGACTGCCTGCCGACTGCCGACACAGAGGTAGCCACAGCCGTGAACTACCGCACTGTACACTGGTTGATAAAGAGATAGTAGTATACTCGTAACAACTAGTATGACACTATGACGACGGTATAAAGAATGAAAAAAAAACCACGGTTAGGTGGTATATATTATAATAATAATACAATTATGGATGGACGGACTGCCTGCCAACTGCCGACACAGAGGTAGCCACAGCCGTGAACTACCGCACTGTACACTGGTTGATAAAGAGATAGTAGTATACTCGTAACAACTAGTATGACACTATGACGACGGTATAAAGAATGAAAAAAAAAACACGGTTAGGTGGTATATATTATAATAATAATACAATTATGGATGGACGGACTGCCTGCCGACTGCCGACACAGAGGTAGCCACAGCCGTGAACTACCGCACTGTACACTGGTTGATAAAGAGATAGTAGTATACTCGTAACAACTAGTATGACACTATGACGACGGTATAAAGAAAGAAAAAAAAATACCACGGTTAGGTGGTATATATTATAATAATAATACAATTATGGATGGACGGACTGCCTGCCGACTGCCGACACAGAGGTAGCCACAGCCGTGAACTACCGCACTGTACACTGGTTGATAAAGAGATAGTAGTATACTCGTAACAACTAGTATGACACTATGACGACGGTATAAAGAAAGAAAAAAAAATACCACGGTTAGGTGGTATATATTATAATAATAATACAATTATGGATGGACGGACTGCCTGCCGACTGCCGACACAGAGGTAGCCACAGCCGTGAACTACCGCACTGTACACTGGTTGATAAAGAGATAGTAGTATACTCGTAACAACTAGTATGACACTATGACGACGGTATAAAGAATGAAAAAAAAACCACGGTTAGGTGGTATATATTATAATAATAATACAATTATGGATGGACGGACTGCCTGCCGACTGCCGACACAGAGGTAGCCACAGCCGTGAACTACCGCACTGTACACTGGTTGATAAAGAGATAGTAGTATACTCGTAACAACTAGTATGACACTATGACGACGGTATAAAGAATGAAAAAAAAACCACGGTTAGGTGGTATATATTATAATAATAATACAATTATGGATGGACGGACTGCCTGCCGACTGCCGACACAGAGGTAGCCACAGCCGTGAACTACCGCACTGTACACTGGTTGATAAAGAGATAGTAGTATACTCGTAACAACTAGTATGACACTATGACGACGGTATAAAGAATGGAAAAAAAACCACGGTTAGGTGGTATATATTATAATAATAATACAATTATGGATGGACGGACTGCCTGCCGACTGCCGACACAGAGGTAGCCACAGCCGTGAACTACCGCACTGTACACTGGTTGATAAAGAGATAGTAGTATACTCGTAACAACTAGTATGACACTATGACGACGGTATAAAGAATGAAAAAAAAACCACGGTTAGGTGGTATATATTATAATAATAATACAATTATGGATGGACGGACTGCCTGCCGACTGCCGACACAGAGGTAGCCACAGCCGTGAACTACCGCACTGTACACTGGTTGATAAAGAGATAGTAGTATACTCGTAACAACTAGTATGACACTATGACGGTATAAAGAATGAAAAAAAAACCACGGTTAGGTGGTATATATTATAATAATAATACAATTATGGATGGACGGACTGCCTGCCGACTGCCGACACAGAGGTAGCCACAGCCGTGAACTACCGCACTGTACACTGGTTGATAAAGAGATAGTAGTATACTCGTAACAACTAGTATGACACTATGACGACGGTATAAAGAATGAAAAAAAAACCACGGTTAGGTGGTATATATTATAATAATAATACAATTATGGATGGACGGACTGCCTGCCGACTGCCGACACAGAGGTAGCCACAGCCGTGAACTACCGCACTGTACACTGGTTGATAAAGAGATAGTAGTATACTCGTAACAACTAGTATGACACTATGACGGTATAAAGAATGAAAAAAAAACCACGGTTAGGTGGTATATATTATAATAATAATACAATTATGGATGGACGGACTGCCTGCCGACTGCCGACACAGAGGTAGCCACAGCCGTGAACTACCGCACTGTACACTGGTTGATAAAGAGATAGTAGTATACTCGTAACAACTAGTATGACACTATGACGACGGTATAAAGAAAGAAAAAAAAATACCACGGTTAGGTGGTATATATTGTAATACAATTATGGATGGACGGACTGCCTGCCGAGTTCCGACTGCCGACACAGAGGTAGCCACAGCCGTGAACTACCGCACTGTACTGTGTCTGCTGCTAATATAGACTGGTTGATAAAGAGATAGTATACAATACATACAACAATATACTACTATACTGGTGGTCAGGCACTGGTCACCACTAGTCACACTGGCAGTGGCACTCCTGCAGCAAAAGTGTGCACTGTTTAATTTTAAATTAATATAATATTATGTACTCCTGGGGGCTCCTGCTATAACAACCTGCAGTGCTCCCCAGTCTCCCCCACAATTATTATAAGCTTTGCCTTTTATACATTGATGTGCAGCACACTGGGCTGAGCTGAGTGCACACAGACTGAGTCACACTGTGTGACTGGCTGCTGCTGTGTATCGTTTTTTTTCAGGCAGAGAACGGATATAGCAGAGAACGGATATATTATATTAAAATAAATAAAAGTTAACTAACAACAACTGCACTGGTCACTGTGGTAAACTCTGTCTGACTCTGCACAATCTCTCTCTCTCTTCTAATCTAATTTCTAATGGAGAGGACGCCAGCCACGTCCTCTCCCTATCAATCTCAATGCACGTGTGAAAATGGCGGCGACGCGCGGCTCCTTATATAGAATCCGAGTCTCGCGAGAATCCGACAGCGTCATGATGACGTTCGGGCGCGCTCGGGTTAACCGAGCAAGGCGGGAGGATCCGAGTCTGCTCGGACCCGTGAAAAAAACATGAAGTTCGTGCGGGTTCGGTTTCAGAGAAACCGAACCCGCTCATCTCTAAACATGAAGTGTACACTCTCCTAATCCGCCTTATCTTAGCTATAACCATACTATAACTACATCTTGCAAAACCCCAGCGTTGGTTAGATAGGGCTACAGTAAAATGAGGGCAATCATCATCAACTTAGCTGGTGCATTACAGTTTTGTGCAACTTATTTATTTATTTATTAGCAGTTTCTTATATAGCGCAGCATATTCCGTTGCGCTTTACAATTAGAACAACAGTAATAGAACAAACTAGACATAAACAGACAGAAATAGAGGTAGGAGGGCCCTGCTCGCAAGCTTACAACTTATAACCGTGCATCATCCAGTGAATGTACATCTTCTATTGCATTGTTCCAAAGTATTGCTAACATTCACTACATAGTCATAGCATATATACTATTATTATATTATCTTAATGACTATAAAATGAAGCTACTTTATTAGTATTTTCTTGACTGTAACTAAAATTTAGGAATTGACTGTGTATCACACAGAGAATAACAATACAGCGTAACAAATAAAAGTTATACAGACTTAAACATAGAATATAATAAATCTTCGCTATTTGTAAATGATTTAAATGAAGCCGCCTGGTAGAAAAACAACAACAGTGATTTATTTTCTCGTTTCCAACCACATTAAATCTCAGCTGAACCATCCTCTTAAAAATCAGGCGGTGAAAGCTGACATTTCCATCTGAGTCCTTAAAATCATAATCATTAATAAATCAGCAGTCTAAGAGCTCAGCTACAGTGTGGGAGGGGGCTTCGGATTTAGACTGCATGGCGGCTGAGCAAATATACATTTTGAATAAAGAATATTACATTAACCCACCGCATGCTGTTTATTGTATTTATCCATCTGATACATTCCTTTGTTTTATTTTTTTTTTGCCAACATTTTTCATATCCATTACATATAAAAGGCAGTAGTTTGTCAGCATCAGGTTGTAGTACACGTGTGTGCATGATATGTGTGAAACCGCACTGTAATCAATTTATATGTATATATACTGTATATATATATATTTATTTATATATACTACTATATTGGAGCTGACATATGCCGGGTGACCTCAGTCTGTGCTACCTGCTCTGCTCCACCTCCTCAACACTCTGTCCAACACCCCTCCCCAATCGCTGCTTCCCACCCTCCCCACCCTCTCCCTGCCAACTGATCACAAATAAATCCCCACCACCAATAAATATATATTGTGACAAAAACACTGGAATAGTGTTTGAGAGCAGGTATATTTTTCCCAGGTTTCTGACCTAGATGCTTTAAAAACCCAGGAAAGTGTTTAAGTGGTGTTACTAAGATCTTTTGGGCATTGGTATAAGCTGGCTAAGGGTTCCTGGGGTTATGGATGGAGAGTGAGGGTGGGCTCCATCCACTAGGCAAAGTTCAGGTCTTAGGACCTTTAGCCTTAGAGCAGGAGTTGCACCTGCATGAAGGTGTTAAAAGGCGATCAGCCTGGCAATTATCTCTCTCACTGCCCAGGGGAAAAGAGACAGCAGAGTCTCAGGGGAATATAATTGTAGGTGGATGTCTTAGCCGGCTGATGAGAATGGCAGGAGCTGCACTTTATGGCAGAACGATCTCGCACTAAACTGCTCACACCCCCATACGTCTGAGTGTCAACTCCACTAGGCCATGGTTCAGAAAAGAATTGTGGAAGTTATTACAATGAAACATCTCCAAAAGCTCTATTTACCACCTCCAGAAAGAAGTCCCACCGGTGTGATTTATAAAAAAAAACTTAAGTCATGCTTTTAAAAGTAATTGATAAAAAAAATGTTATTACTTTATGGCAGCGGTGGCCAACCCACGGCTCTCGAGCCGCATGCGGCTCTTTCTATCTCCGCATGTGGCTCGTAAGCTCCCACGGCGCCTCCCGCTGCCCTAGTCTTCAGTGCCCGGCGCCGGCCCGTGAGCCAATCAGAGCTCACGGACCGGCAGCCAATCAGGAGTTTTAGCTGCCGGTCCGCGAACTCTGATTGGCTCAACGCTGCCGGAGAGTGGAGACTGAGGGGCAGGAGAGGCGCACGCTGCGCTCTCTTCCCCTCACAAGCAGCAGACTGAGCAGAGCAGCAGCGCGGCGGTGAGCAGCACTTGGGGGGACGCTGTGTGGGGACATGTGTATCTTACACTGGGGGCATATCTGGCACTGGGGGAACGTGTATCTGGCACTGGGGGAACGTGTATCTGGCACTGGGGGCATATCTGGCACTGAGGGGACATGTGTATCTTACACTGGGGGAACGTGTATCTGGCACTGGGGGCATATCTGGCACTGGGGGGACATGTGTATCTTACACTGGGGGCATATCTGGCACTGGGGGGACATGTGTATCTTACGCTGGGGGCATATCTGGCACTGGGGGAACGTGTATCTGGCACTGGGGGAACGTGTATCTGGCACTGGGGGCATATCTGGCACTGAGGGGACATGTGTATCTTACACTGGGGGCATATCTGGCACTGGGGGAACGTGTATCTGGCACTGGGGGCATATCTGGCACTGTGGGGACATGTGTATCTTACACTGGGGGCATATCTGGCACTGGGGGGACATGTGTATCTTACACTGGGGGCATATCTGGCACTGGGGGAACGTGTATCTGGCACTGGGGGCATATCTGGCACTGGGGGGACATGTGTATCTTACACTGGGGGCATATCTGGCACTGGGGGAACGTGTATCTGGCACTGGGGGAACGTGTATCTGGCACTGGGGGCATATCTGGCACTGGGGGAACGTGTATCTGGCACTGGGGGCATATCTGGCACTGGGGGGACATGTGTATCTTACACTGGGGGCATATCTGGCACTGGGGGAACGTGTATCTGGCACTGGGGGCATATCTGGCACTGGGGGGACATGTGTATCTTAGACTGGGGGCATATCTGGCACTGGGGGGATGTGTATCTGGCACTGGGGGGACATGTGTATCTTACACTGGGGGCATATCTGGCACTGGGGGGATGTGTATCTGGCACTGGGGGGACATGTGTATCTTACACTGGGGGCATATCTGGCACTGGGAGGATGTGTATCTGGCACTGGGGGCATATCTGGCACTGGGGGACATGTGTTTCTGGCACTGGGGGCATATCTGGCACTGGGGGGGACATGTGTATCTGGCACTGGGGGGACAGGTAGCTAGCAGTGTGGGCATATCTGGCACTGTGGGCATATCTGGCACTGGGGGAACATGTGTATCTTACACTGGGAACATATCTGGCACTGCGGAGATGTGTATCTGGCAGTGAGGGCATATCTGGCACTGTGGAGACATATATGTATCTGGCACTGTGGGGACATATATGTATCTGGCACTGTGGAGACATATGTGTATCTGGCACTGTGGGGACATATATGTATCTGGCACTGTGGGGACATATATGTATCTGGCACTGTGGAGGAATATATGTATCTGGCACTATGGGGGCATATATGTATCTGGCACTGTGGGGGCATATATGTATCTGGCACTGTGGGGGCATATATGTATCTGGCATTGTGGAGGAATATATGTATCTGGCACTGTGGAGGAATATATGTATCTGGCACTATGGGGGCATATATGTATCTGGCACTGTGGAGACATATATGTATCTGGCACTGTGGGGGCATATATGTATCTGGCACTGTGGAGACATATGTGTATCTGGCACTGTGGGGACATATATGTATCTGGCACTGTGGGGACATATATGTATCTGGCACTGTGGAGGAATATATGTATCTGGCACTATGGGGGCATATATGTATCTGGCACTGTGGGGGCATATATGTATCTGGCACTGTGGGGGCATATATGTATCTGGCATTGTGGAGGAATATATGTATCTGGCACTGTGGAGGAATATATGTATCTGGCACTATGGGGGCATATATGTATCTGGCACTGTGGGGGCATATATGTATCTGGCATTGTGGAGGAATATATGTATCTGGCACTGTGGAGGAATATATGTTTCTGGCACTATGGGGGCATATATGTATCTGGCACTGTGGGGGCATATATGTATCTGGCATTGTGGAGGAATATATGTATCTGGCACTGTGGGGACATATATGTATCTGGCACTGTGGGGACATATATGTATCTGGCACTGTGGGGGCATATATGTATCTGGCACTGTGGGGGCATATATGTATCTGGCATTGTGGAGGAATATATGTATCTGGCACTGTGGAGGAATATATGTATCTGGCACTATGGGGGCATATATGTATCTGGCACTGTGGGGGCATATATGTATCTGGCACTGTGGAGGCATATATGTATCTGGCACTGTGGGGGCATATATGTATCTGGCATTGTGGAGGAATATATGTATCTGCCACTGTGGAGGAATATATGTATCTGGCACTATGGGGGCATATATGTATCTGGCACTGTGGGGGCATATATGTATCTGGCACTGTGGAGGAATATGTGTATCTGGCATTGTGGAGGAATATATGTATCTGGCACTGTGGGGACATATATGTATCTGGCACTGTGGGGACATATATGTATCTGGCACTATGGGACATATATGTATCTGGCACTGTGGAGGAATATATGTATCTGGTACTGTGTAGGAATATATGTATCTGGCACTGTGGGGACATATATGTATCTGGCACTGTGGGGACATATATGTATCTGGCACTATGGGGACATATATGTATCTGGCACTGTGGGGACATATATGTATCTGGCTCTGTGGAGGAATATATGTATCTGGCACTGTGGAGGAATATATGTATCTGGCACTGTGGGGACATATATGTATCTGGCACTGTGGAGGAATATATGTATCTGGCACTGTGGATGAATATATGTATCTGGCATTGTGGAGGAATATATGTATCTGGTACTGTGGAGGAATATATGTATCTGGCACTGTGGAGGAATATATGTATCTGGCACTATAGGGACATATATGTATCTGGCACTGTGGGGGCATATATCTATCTGGCACTGTGGAGGAATATATGTATCTGGCACTGTGGGGGTATATATGTATCTGGCACTGTGGAGGCATATATGTATCTGGCACTGTGGGGACATATATGTATCTGGCACTGTGGGGGCATATATGTATCTGGCACTGTGGAGGAGTATATGTATCTGGCACTGTGGAGGCATATATGTATCTGGCACTGTGGGGACATATATGTATCTGGCACTGTGGAGGAATATATGTATCTGGCACTGTGGAGGAATATATGTATCTGGCACTGTGGGGGCATATATGTATCTGGCACTGTGGAGGAATATATGTATCTGGCACTGTGGAGGAATATATGTATCTGGCACTGTGGGGGCATATATGTATTTGGCACTGTGGAGGCACACATTTTTGGGTGTTTTTATATGTATGTGGCACTTTACAGGGTCTTTATTTGTATGTGGCACTGATCAACATGACTAAAAATGGGGTTATGAGTATGACACAAGGTCATACTCCTACAAACGTCAAACCTAAAGGTGTGCACATAAAAATGGGGTGTGGCTTTGTGACAACTATGCAACGCCCCCATTATTGCTCACGTGCCTTCGGCGCACGCATGATATGGCCCTTACCCTTGACTACAGATCTTTTCTGGCTCTTTGCCACTGACTGGTTGGACACCCCTGCTATATGGGATTTCCTGGATCGGCCTTTCCCTTTTCAATTACAATATGGATGAGCAAGATGTGAATACCTGTATATGCTACCTTCTCTGTGCACCAGAAACATGAGGTAAGATATTTTGTGGGAGGAACAGAGATATACAAGAAATTTTAAACACGGCATCATCGCAGAATCAGGGAGAAAGTTTAAGTATAAGCCCTACAGAATCTTTCATGCACAGAGAGAAGCTATTAGTCCACAGACCCAACAAATGCTTGAAATATTGGAATAGTCCAACTGGTTTGCTGCTAAAACCTGAAGACACAATCTGATTTTCTAATGATTTCTGTAAATTCCATTTCCTGATTTGACACGTATCCAATACCTAAGCCTGATGAGCTGATAGAACAATTGGATAAAGTATGCAAGTCAAGTAAATACTAAATAAGGAATCTCTAACATGATTTTATAAAGTGGATGACAACATTTAGCAGTGTTGTTATACTCTCCTACTGTATACTACAGAGACTTTCTCAACCAATCATATTGTACTCTCTATAATGCTGGTTGCCCCTAAGCCTAAGCAATGCCTGCCAAAAGCAAGTATTAGTAATTAATTACAGAGAGAGTGGGTGTGCTACTCCTTTTTTTTTATCTCTTGACTAGAACACTGTACTATTGCATGCCTCACTAATCCTTAAGCTTTCCCTCCACTAAAGGGCACTTACTGTACTGCTCCAAGAAAGACCTACCTACTGCACTCTCTCAATCACCATCTTAAGAATCGGCCCATAATGTCTACATCACTAGTACTAGTTTTATAGGGAAATATGGGATGTGAATGAGTACTGTAACTACAAATTTAGTTGACTTGTGGGGCTACATTTTCTACGCACCATATTTTAAGGCTGAAACTTTGTGTCTTCACCCGTTTCAGATGCTAAATTTAAAGGGGGAATTATATTCAATATACCAGTCACCTTTTATATTAAATATAATTGCCCCTTTAAAACACAGTGGCCAAAAGATGTGGTGTTTTATAAAAGTGCTGCATATTAAATGTAGTCTTTGATCTTGATTCTAGTGTTCAGTTTAGAGTAGAGTAGACTTTCTTGTCTGCTAGCTGTTACACTGATAAGAAATGAGAATACACTTAGATGAGAAAGAATTATTAATTAGAAAAAAGAAGACAAGCTGTATTGTCTGCAAAATAGAAATAGATGCGTATTACAAATATACTGTAAAGTGCACCTTAACCATAACATGACCTAGTGAGCTTGTAGTTAGGCTTTTGGCAACAATTAGTTCTGTACAAGGGTGAATTGCCCCAAAAGCCCAAAATTCACATTAAAAAAAGCTGTCCCTTTATCCAGAACTATGACATTTCCATTCTGGATAATAAGGGACATATCACACAATCATCTAAAGCACATTTTGCACAGTGGTTAGCATTGCTGCACCACAGCACTGAATGTCATATTTGTGTTGAGTTTGTATGTTCTCCCTGTGTTTACGCGGGTTTCCTACTACAATCCAAAAACATAGTGGTAGGTTAATTGGATAGCAACAAAAGTTAAACCCTAGTATACGTGTGGTAGGAAATATAGGGCCTAATTCAGAGTTGGTCGCAGCAGCAAATTTGTTAGCAGTTGGGCAAAACCATGTGCACTGCAGGTGGGCCAGATGTAACATGTGCAGAGAGAGTTAGATTTGGGTGGGGTGTGTTCAAACTGAAATCTAAATTGCAGTGTAAAAATAAAGCAGCCAGTATTTACCCTGCACAGAAACAAAATAACCCATCCAAATCTAACTCTCTCTGCACATGTTAAATCTGCCCCACCTGCAGTGCACATGGGCCCTCATTCCGAGTTGATCGGTCGCAAGGCGAATTTAGCAGAGTTACACACGCTAAGCCTACGCCTACTGGGAGTGTATCTTAGCATCTTAAAATTGCGACCGATGTATTCGCAATATTGCGATCACAAACTACTTAGCAGTTTTAGAGTAGCTCCACACTTACTCTGCCAGTGCGATCAGTTCAGTGCTTGTCGTTCCTGGTTTGACGTCACAAACACACCCAGCGTTCGCCCAACCACTCCCCTGTTTCTCCGGCCACTCCTGCGTTTTTTCCGGAAACGGTAGCGTTTTCAGCCACACGCCCATAAAACGCCGTGTTTCCGCCCAGTAACACCCATTTCCTGTCAATCACATTACGATCGCCGGAGCGAGGAAAAAGCCGTGAGTAAAAATACTATCTTCATAGCAAAGATACTTGGCGCAGTCGCAGTGCGAATATTGCGCATGCGCACTATGCGGAATTTCACTGCGATGCGATGAAAAATACCGAGCGAACGACTCGGAATGAGGGCCATGGTTTTTCCCCACTAACAAATTTGCTGCTGCGATCAACTCTGAATTACCCCCATAGAGTGTAAGCTCCACTGGGACAGGGACTGACATGAATGACTAAATATTCTATGTAAAGATCTGCAGAATATGTGCGTACTACAGTATATAAATGTTAAAATATTTAACTTTCTGAATAAATCAAGTTAAGTAATATTTTTTACCCTTTATTTCTCTGTAGCCAATCTTGGTTTAAAAATTATAGCATTTATAATACATGTCAGGCTGTTTTTCTATTTGTCTATATGTCTGGAAAAGTGGAAATTACCATATTTGCTAATAAGAAATTTATACGGGATATATTTTGCAAATAGATTGCACATTTTTTACACTTTATACATACCCTTCCCATTTTGTTAAAATTTCATGATAAAATCTACTAAAACTCTAACAAATGCATTCATCATTTTCCTTCTCAGCTATTGTAACTGTCTACCAGGCGGCGTTCCATTAAGCAAACTGTCACCACTTCAATATATACAGCTGCTAGATTGATTTTCCTTACAAATCATTTTACTAATGCAGCAATTCTCTGCCAGTCCTTACACCGGCCGTCTGTTAACTTCAGAATACAATTTAACGTGTTGCACTTACCTCGAAAGCTTTTCAGGATGCCAAACTTTTATACATCTCCCTATACATCGCCCTATTCATGCAATTTACTGCGTGAAAATCCTAAGGACCTATTATCCTCCTTTATTTCGTTTTTTTTTTGCATTCATGCAAAATTGAAAATAAATTCTATACAATTTCTACACCCTCTACCATTTGTATATCTAAAGATATTCAATGTGGCCAAATACAAGAGGACATTGATATATTACATCTCATTAAATCACAATTTTTCAATCCTTCTACTTTCTAAGCAGTAGCGGATCTTGCCACGGGCAAGCAGGACTTTTGCCCGGGGCGCCGCCTTCCGGAGGGCGCCGCACCCTGGCAAGATCCGCTACTGTGCCCCCCGCCGCTTTGCCCCCTGCTGTGACCCCCGCCGCTGTGCCCCCCACTGGTCCCCGGCTCTGAAGGAAACCAGACGCTACGCGTCTAGTTTCCCTTCGTGGAGGGGTCCTTTGCTGTGCGGTGAGCGATGACGTCATCGCGCACCGCACAGCATTGTGGCACAGACGCTAGGGGTCATAATTGACCTCTAGTGTCTATGTTGATCCAAAGAGAGGAGCGGCGCCGGTGGCTATCTGCAGCGGTCTGGAATCAGGAACGGGGATAGTAAGTATACTTTTTTTTTTTTATTCGCTTCCAGCAGCGCTACAGGGGGCACAAATGGGGACGTAACTGACCACGCCCCTGTGTGAAGCCACGCCCCTACAGTTTTGCCCAGGGTGCAACAAGAGCAAGAACCGGCCCTGTTTCTAAGCGGGCCTGACTTGCCAGAAGGGCAGCGGCATGAAGGTCTGGTCCACCAGGCTGGCATGCAGAGAGACAGGGCATGCCGTGATACTACACCCAAGACTCTTGGCATGGCCATCAGAAGTGTGGGCCTGCCCCTTTTTTGTGTGCGTGTGCGCTAAAAATGCCGCGGCCAATTCGCAGCCCCTGTCCGTAACTGTCGCCACACATCTGACGATTATCTTTAATCTGAAAACCTGGAAGTCACCCCTAACAGTGCCATGTTTTATAGATGTCCTCAGGATCACTAATGAAATAATTAGCTCCACCTGGGGGTCTTTTAAAAGGGTATGGGACTCCAGGTCGACACCAATTGGTCGACACACCTTAGGTCGACACCTGAAATAGGTCGACATGGAAAAAGGTAGACGTCAGTTTTTTAATGTTTTTTGGTGTCGTTTTCTCCGCAACGTGTCTCCTCGCATGGACGCACTCGGCACAGGTCACCGTTCCCACTTGTAGTCCAAATGGATCGTAAAGCAGGAAAAAAGTTTCAGAAAATGAAAAACAAAATATGAAAAATTCATGTCGACCTTTTTGCATGTCGACCTTGATCAAGTCGACCTTGTGCCCATGTCGACCTATTTCAGGTGTCGACCTAAGGCGTGTCGATCAATTGGTGTTGACATAAGTGACGTCGACCTTATTGGTGTCGACCTGGAGTCCGGATATCCTTTCAAAAGGTGTCAGCAATGAATATACGTGTGCGTCAACTAGGAGATCTGGAAAACACGCACTGTTATGTCCCAGTGGACTAGGGTTGGGAAACACTATTCTAAGTACTGTAATTAAAAACTGTATGCAATTAATTCAGTCTTGAATAACATTATAGATGATTATCCAGGTTTATCTGGATGCACACTGAGGTCTAATTAAGGGTTAAGTATGAAAAAGTTCAAAAAAAGAAGAAAAAAAACATGAAAAACTCATGTCGGCCTTTTGACCTGTCGACCTAGAACATGTCGACCTAGAAACCCTGTCGACCTTCAAACCCTGTCGACCTAGTGACTGTCGACCTATAGTGGTCGACCTAAACATTGTTGACCTAGACACTGTCGATCTTCAGACCGAATCCCCTAATTAATGCTGCTGTTTTCTTATTTGCACTGAAGCATTCATGTCTAGTGTGTCCTAATATAATATAGGATTTTTATAAAGCAGAGCGCCAAGCTGCAAGCTGCCGTGAGGTACTACAAGTCCCAGCAACATGCAGGAACCTGATAATGAATATGGGAGGAGGTAGCAGGACACATCTGAAGGTCCGCGCACTGGATGCATCAATTACTATCTACTAAAAGATCCAAAAGGAGACAGTACAGATAGGAACCGTGAAGGAAGCTTTGCACTATCTGCACCCTGTGACATTACTAATTACAAGGTCAGCTCCAGGAAGTCAATTACTGTAATTGTCAGTAACGAAGGCCCTTCCGACGCTGGAGCTGGCACAAAACTCCTCTAAACTTGTACAGGATCCATATTATTAATTGAGTTATTACAATTTTGACCCTGCTTAGCATATTATTAATTGGTGCCTGTGACATTTATATCCAGCCCAGCCTATTTTTAGAGCGGAGACGGCTATGTAGAGTTGAGGCAGTGGCGCTTTGCTGCTCCTTATCCTTCTAAGAGACGATTACAGAGAGGAAAGAGATGTGGCTGACTTGGAGAAGATGAGGATCTGTCGCTAATGAGAGGAAGCAGAACACACGCACCCTCCAGTGTTTCATAGATGGGAAAGTCTTGCTCATCACTCCGCCGTAGACCACAGCGAGGGAGAAGCAATTAGTCCGCCACCGAATGCCGCTGGAGTACTGCACAAATACTACCGTGGCATCAAAGCCCGAGTTGTAAACCAGACAAAATGCCACACGTGAGGTAAAAAATATGTAGCGGATCTATGGCGCTCACACACATCTGCAGCATCAGAAAATGGTCAAGTCCTTCTGTCTCGCCAAGGACATCTGATTGCCCGATCTTTTCTTTAAGCTGCCACTTAATGCCACAGCGCACATAGTAAAAAGTAGAGATGAGTGGGTTCGGATTTAACGCCAAAATTAACGCCAGTTCGGTTTTGTCCGGATGTTTCTTATTGGCTATCCAAAACACGTGACATCCGTGAGTCAATAAGATGCTGTTTTGAGATCCGAGTAAAACCGAAACCGCTCATCTCTAGTAAAAAGCAGTGATTGTGAACCCTGCGCCACACAGCACAAATAGCAGAAATCTATGGTGCTAAGCGCTATAGTCCACTTTATGGTCAAATGAATGGTCAAGGACATTTCTAGGCTCCTAGATGCTTATTTTGCATTATTATTTTTTCTCTCAGTGGATTTCCGCCCTTGGATTCCATATAAGTCACCACGCGTCGCCTCCATTTTCACTCCGGCAATGAAGAGTGTAGAGAGAGGACGTGTCTCCGTCCTCAGTGTCCTCAGTGGTAGAGTCTTGTGCTGCATCAGTCCAGTCATAGTGGTGGCGTCCTCTGCTGCCATATGTCCAGTGCTGCTGTATAAATCCAATCCATTGCAGTGGTGCTGTGCTGTCCTGCATCAGTCCAGTGGTGGTGTCCCTGTGCTGCTGTATAAGTCCAGTGGTACTGCTGTATAATTCCAGTGATACTGCCGTATAATTCCAGTGATCCTGCCGTATAATTCCAGTGGTACTGGCGTATATTGCGAGTGTGACCAACGCTCCACTTATATGAATAATACGGGGGTGGCAGCAGTACGTGTGTGAGGCTAAACCCAAATACCTCCAATAAATAACGTATAGCAAGAATTTACACAACTGCGCCTGCGTGCATATAGGATGTCAGAAATAAGTGGTTTAAGTGAAAAAAGATCACAGGATGATATTTTTTGAAAATAAAACTGACATTTATTCTTATAAATGGTGTTTGGGCAAATTTGCCTCTTTACAAGTATATAGATTTAATACATTTGAGGTGGGAAATGAAAAATGAAGAAATAGAAAAATAATAAAAATAAAAAAAGAAAATACAAAAAACAGTATTGGGATACAAGCAAAAATATGAAAAATTATATATATCAGGTCAGACTGTTCGTACTGCACCTGTGTATTATGAAAAAAGATTTAAAAAAGGGTTTGAAAAAATGAGATTCCAAATATGTGGTGTGAACAGAGTGTGGCGTCCCACCTCTTTTCCACCTTATTGTGGTTTGATATTGTTTTATACTGCAGACTGTGCGGATACTTCTGGATTATCAGGAATGTTCAAATTCCAGTTATAACACAGTGGTTTTATGATTACAGTTTCTGGTGGAAGCAAGTTCTTATTTGAAACGGATGTGTCGCTGCGGGGTACCCCAATGTGGGTAGTAGTGGGATAAGGTGATCAGGGGAAAGGTAATGGAAAAAGCCCCGGACTCCCCACTGATCTGCTCCGTTTTTCACAGCCGGAGGCGCCCGCACACACAGGCGTCTGCCGACCGTCAGTACCGGAGGGACGCGGTCATGTCTCTGGGGGGAAGGTATCACCGACTTCGGGACCCACAGGGGGACTGTCCGTCGTGAACCTTCCCTCCTACGGGGTCGATTACCTTTTCTCCTGCGCTTGATCCCGACGTGTACTTCCACTCTTTTCTTCTGTCTTCCTTCAGCCTGTTTGATCGGTATTCCACTCGTAGGTCTGTCCCTTCTCAGCCGTGCGGCTCCGTTTTTCCTTCACAGGATCACTTGTATGTGTGGTTTGTTCCGTCCAGATTTCCTTCTAGGTGCTGCTGTATTGTATAATAGTAGTTTATGTGATGATCTGCTCCTTCTCCAACGCGTATCGACCCGTTTGGGTCTTCCTCAGGGAGTCCGTGTTCGCCATCTTTTTTGAGGGCTTTTTATGCCCATACTTCGTTACGTCATCCTAATGGGAGTGTCCATATTTTCTCTGCATGTGTTGGATACAATTGTATCTTTGAATTTGTAACATGAATTGACAGAATTATATCTGAGTAATGGTTGATATTTTGTGGCTGTGTGTAATACCAAAGAAAATAATAATAATAATCAAAAGCATCCTATCTGATCCTATATTGTTTACGGTTTTGGTGGGAAAAAAGGAATGAAATTGATAGGATATAATGGAATTGAGATAAAAAATAAAAAATAATTAGCTCTAGAAGAACACAAGGAAGACAAAGAATTTCAAGAACTAGAAAAGATATTCAAAAACAGACTAAGACGAACAGAGGAGGACATAATAGCCACCAAGGAATCGAAAATTCTAAGAGACAAAATAGGCAAAAAGAAGCCAGACAAAAAATCCACAGCCAAACAAAAGCACACATCCACACTACTGAAAACACCTAGAAAGACAGACCTATACAGAACAAAAAAACAGTCACACACCACACCTGTATACAAAAGATTAAATCTCACGTATCAACAATACATGACAAGATTACACTCAAAAAATTCTGGATTAACTGTAAATACAGCCACCAACAAAAGCAGAGAAGACACACAATATCATTCAATTCTGGACAGCACTTTAGAGACAGATTTTTCAACATACAGTATTGAAGAAGAAATCGACTACGAACAATTAGCTAGACTGTCCCTTGAAAAAGGTTTTCAGGTCTCAGCTAATCTAGAGGACATTTCTATCACTGAGAAAGAAACAGTAGTAAACGAACCATTAAAACAAGAAACATGTGCAGACCATTTTTTAGGAAAGAGTGCAAGACTCCGGTCCTGCAACCAAAAAACAACAACACCAAACAAACGAAAACTAATAGAACTAGACGAGGATGCAGAGGTGGAAGAAATAGGGAGACACAAAAGGAACAACAACCAGAGATAGAAAACAATGGTATATTCAACCTGAGCACAGTAACATTGACAAAGGAACATGTTTCTCTACTAAACAAAGGCCTCAAATTTGCACCGACAAAACAGCTAAACAAATTCGAAACGTACTTGGATTTACACAGATTCACAAGAAAACTTACACTTGCCAAATATTACAGCAAAGGACCAATTACACTCAATGAACAGAAAGATGCAGATAGAACATACAAACACTCAGATCTAAAACCGAAATCCACATTCTACCCACAACACATGAGAGGTTCATTAATCAATACGTTTGAACATTTGGTAACAAGAGACATAGACAAAATGGAAACAAAACCAATGACACTTAATCTGAACAAAAAAGAAAAAAATGCGCTAAAGGATCTCAGTGACAACCAACAACTAGTGATAAAACCTGCAGACAAAGGGGGGTCGTATTGTTGGACAAGAAATCATACATCAGCGAATCACTTAGAATCTTAAGTGACAAGGAAACATATGAAACACTCACGCAAGATCCGACTATCAAATATAAAAAAAGCTTGGACATACTTTTAAAAGAAGGTGTAGACGTAGGAATTTTGAACAAAAAAGAACATGATTTCATACACAATGACAACCCCATACTTCCAGTTTTCTATTACTTGCCAAAAGTACATAAAGATAGGCACAACCCACCGGGACGACCAATCATATCAGGAATAGGCTCTCTCACATCGAACTTATCACAATACATAGACTCATACTTACAAACATATGTAAAAACACAAAAATCATACATAAAGGACACTACGGACATAATAAGAACACTGAGAGATGTCATCTGGTCAGATGATTACTGGATATGTACAAGTGACGTCACCTCACTATATACAGTAATCAACCAAGAACAGGGATTATCAGCAACAGAACATTTCCTATCCATAGACGAGAATTTAGACTCAAGACAAACAACATTCATCATAGAATGCATAAGATTCATTCTAGAACATAATTACTTTTGGTTTAACGACACATACTACAGACAGACCAAGGGAACAGCTATGGGGACCAGGTTTGCTCCGAGCTATGCAAATTTATTCATGAGTCACTGGGAGGACAATAACATTTGGTGCGAGCACGGTTTTGGAGCAAACCTGGTCCTATGGCGAAGATATATAGATGACGTGATTTTCATCTGGCAGGGTACAGAAGAAAGACTACTAGAATTCCTCACATACATCAATTTGAACAACAGCAATTTAATTTTCACTACAGAACACAGTAAATCAGCAGTGAACTTTTTAGACATAACAATCTTAATAGAAAACTCCATGATTCATATAAAAACCTTTCAGAAAAGTGTGGATGTGAACAGCTACATTCTAAACAGCAGTGCACATCACCCAAATTGGTTAAAGAGCATACCATTAGGACAATTCAAACGGATTAGAAAAAACTGCACAAATTTAGAGGACTTCAAAATTCAAGCAGAAGAGATGAAACATCATTTTATAGAAAAGGGATACAAAAAAGAAAGTCTAGAGAAAGATTTAGAAAAAGCAAAAGAAACTGATAGAGATACCCTCCTAACCTACAAAAACAAGGAGACAGCAAATGAAGTTTTCAAAACAGCATTTATCACACAATACAATACAAACAACAGGCAGCTAGAAAAAATCCTATATAAACACTGGCATATTCTACTAGAAGACGACATTTTAGCAGACAAACTCCCAGAAAGACCTAAAGTCATCTACAAGAGAGCACCAGATCTGAAATCAAGATTGTCACACAGTCATCTTAGAAAAATAGAAAAAACACAGACTACCATGTTAGGACAAAAACTCAACAAAGGTTTTTTTCACTGTGGCACTTGTAACTACTGTAAAACACAGAGAGTAAGCACAAAAAGGGTCACTAACTTTATTTCCAATAAAACAGGAGAAGTTTTTGATATACAGGAACATATCTCATGCCACAGTAAAGGGGTGATTTACCTAGCTGAATGCCCATGCAAACTACAGTATGTAGGAAGGACCATAAGACCCCTCAAAACGAGAATAGCTGAACATGTCAGAAACGTCAAACACGGTTTAGAAACACACAATCTGTCACAACATTTTAAAGAACTACATGAAAGCAACCCGATAGGTCTGAAAATACTAGGAATTAAGTTAGTTCCACCAAACTGGAGAGGAGGAGATTTTTTGAAAAAAATAAACAAAGAAGAACTGAGGTGGATGTACACACTAAAAACACTGAGACCACAAGGCCTAAATTTAGACAATGAAGTGAGGTCAATCGTGATGAAGCATATAGAACCTGAACATCCCTCCAGCTTTTTGGCAAGCACACATTATATAAAAAGAAGATACTCCATGTTACGGGAACCATTTCCTAGTGTACAATTAACCTACACTAAGATCTGTAAATATTTTTATACAGTGCAGGAATAATTAACAATTTCAGAATAACTACCCATTTCCAGTAACCAGTTAGCAACCATAACCACTACACAAGTATTGTATTTAAGAACCAATAAAATCACATTTTTCACAACCAATTCCAAGCGATAACAGTTAGCCATACAAGAGTCAATTATGGCAGTAAGATGAGAAAATTTTAACCAGTTGAAAACAATATCTTCTACTCGCAGATTTATCTCTATTATAACACTATAACATACAGGTATTCACTATTATTTTGTTTTGTTTTCTTTCATTATCATAATACAACTAATATTATTTACCAACACAAAACAAAAAACAGGTGACCTATTGTTATATTAAGACGTACAAAACGGTTATTATATATTATTATTTCTGAAACAAAAGAACAAAAAGAATAAGAGTTTTTTTATTTATTATTTTTTATTTTTTATCTCAATTCCATTATATCCTATCAATTTCATTCCTTTTTTCCCACCAAAACCGTAAACAATATAGGATCAGATAGGATGCTTTTGATTATTATTATTATTTTCTTTGGTATTACACACAGCCACAAAATATCAACCATTACTCAGATATAATTCTGTCAATTCATGTTACAAATTCAAAGATACAATTGTATCCAACACATGCAGAGAAAATATGGACACTCCCATTAGGATGACGTAACGAAGTATGGGCATAAAAAGCCCTCAAAAAAGATGGCGAACACGGACTCCCTGAGGAAGACCCAAACGGGTCGATACGCGTTGGAGAAGGAGCAGATCATCACATAAACTACTATTATACAATACAGCAGCACCTAGAAGGAAATCTGGACGGAACAAACCACACATACAAGTGATCCTGTGAAGGAAAAACGGAGCCGCACGGCTGAGAAGGGACAGACCTACGAGTGGAATACCGATCAAACAGGCTGAAGGAAGACAGAAGAAAAGAGTGGAAGTACACGTCGGGATCAAGCGCAGGAGAAAAGGTAATCGACCCCGTAGGAGGGAAGGTTCACGACGGACAGTCCCCCTGTGGGTCCCGAAGTCGGTGATACCTTCCCCCCAGAGACATGACCGCGTCCCTCCGGTACTGACGGTCGGCAGACGCCTGTGTGTGCGGGCGCCTCCGGCTGTGAAAAACGGAGCAGATCAGTGGGGAGTCCGGGGCTTTTTCCATTACCTTTCCCCTGATCACCTTATCCCACTACTACCCACATTGGGGTACCCCGCAGCGACACATCCGTTTCAAATAAGAACTTGCTTCCACCAGAAACTGTAATCATAAAACCACTGTGTTATAACTGGAATTTGAACATTCCTGATAATCCAGAAGTATCCGCACAGTCTGCAGTATAAAACAATATCAAACCACAATAAGGTGGAAAAGAGGTGGGACGCCACACTCTGTTCACACCACATATTTGGAATCTCATTTTTTCAAACCCTTTTTTAAATCTTTTTTCATAATACACAGGTGCAGTACGAACAGTCTGACCTGATATATATAATTTTTCATATTTTTGCTTGTATCCCAATACTGTTTTTTGTATTTTCTTTTTTTATTTTTATTATTTTTCTATTTCTTCATTTTTCATTTCCCACCTCAAATGTATTAAATCTATATACTTGTAAAGAGGCAAATTTGCCCAAACACCATTTATAAGAATAAATGTCAGTTTTATTTTCAAAAAATATCATCCTGTGATCTTTTTTCACTTAAACCACTTATTTCTGACATCCTATATGCACGCAGGCGCAGTTGTGTAAATTCTTGCTGTACTGGCGTATATGTCCAGTGATCTTGCCGTATAAGTCCAGTGGTACTGGCGTATAAATCCAGTCCAGTTTTACTGCCGTATATGTCCAGTGGTACTGCTGTATAAGTCCAGTGGCACTGCCATATAATTCCAGTGATCCTGCTGTATAATTCCAGTGGTACTGGCGTATAAGTCCAGTGATCCTGCTGTATAATTCCAGTGATCCTGCCGTATAATTGCAGTGATCCTGCCGTATAAATCGCAGTGATCCTGCCGTATAATTCTAGTGATCCTGCCATATAATTCCAGTGGTACTGGCGTATAAATCCAGTGATCCTGCCGTATAATTACATATAAATCCATATTATTCCGTATAAATCCAGTGGTACTGCCATATAATTCCAGTGATCCTGCCGTATAAATCCAGTGGTACTGCCATATAATTCCAGTGATCCTGCCTTAAAATTCCAGTGGTACTGGCGTATAAGTCCAGTGATACTGCCGTATATGTCCGGTGGTACTGCCGTATAAGTCCAGTGGTACTGCCGTCTAATTTCAGTGATCCTGCCGTATAATTTCAGTGATCCTGCCGTATAAATCCAGTGATCCTGCCGTATAATTCAAGTGATCCTGCCGTATAATTCCAGTGGTGCTGGCGCATATGTCCAGTGATCTTGCCGTATAATTCCAGTGATCCTGCCGTATAATTGCAGTGATCCTGCCGTATAATTTCAGTGGTACTGGCGTATAAGTCCAGTGATCTGGCCGTTTAATTCCAGTGATCCTGACGTATAATTCCAGTGGTACTGGCGTATAAGTCCAGTGATCCTGTTGTATAATTCCAGTGATCCTGCCGTATAATTGCAGTGATCCTGCCGTATAAATCGCAGTGATCCTGCCGTATAATTCTAGTGATTCTGCCGTATAATTCCAGTGGTACTACTGGCGTATAAATCCAGTGATCCTGCCGTATAATTACATATAAATCCATATAATTCCGTATAAATCCAGTGGTACTGCCATATAATTCCAGTGATCCTGCCATAAAATTCCAGTGGTACTGGCGTATAAGTTCAGTGATACTGCCATATATGTCCGGTGGTACTGCCGAATAAGTCCAGTGTTACTGCCGTATAATTTCAGTGATCCTGCCGTATAATTTCAGTGATCCTGCCGTATAATTCCAGTGGTACTGGCATATAAATCCAGTGATCCTGCCGTATAATTCCATATAATTCTGTATAAATCCAGTCGAATATAAGTTCAGTGGTGCTGTCCTGTGCTGTATATTATTTACTCCAAATAAAGGGGTTATTAATATTTAACACAAATAATTTTCACAGGGTTTGCCCTGTGAGGTGTAGGGGTACGCTCTCCTGTGCCGCATATTCTTATATAACTCCAGAAAAATAATGGAGACCAAAAATTTGGAGGATAAAATAGGGAAAGATCAAGAACCACTTCCTCCTAGTGCTGAAGCTGCTGCCACTAGTCATGACATAGACAATGAAATGCCATCAACATCGTCTGCCAAGGCCGATGCCCAATGTGATAGTAGAAGGCATGTCAAATCCAAAAAGCCAAAGTTCAGTAAAAAGACCCAAAAAAAAGAAATTTAAATGGTCTGAGGAGAAACGTAAACTTGCCAATATGCCATTTATGACACGGAGTGGTTCAGTTTCACATGATGATGGAAGCCCTCATCCTCCCGCTAGAAAAATGATAAGAGTTAAGCTGGAAAAAGCACAGCAAAGAACTGTGCATTCTAAGGTGGTATCACAAATCCCCAAGGAGAGTCCAAATGTGTCGGCAGTTGCGATGCCTGACCTACCCAACACTGGATGGGAAGAGGTGGCTCCTTCCACCATTTGCACGCCCTCTGCAAGTGCTGGAAGTAGCACCTACAGTCCAGTTTCTGATATTGAAATTGAAGATGTCCCTGTTGAAGTACACCAGGATGAGGATATGGGTGTTGCTGGCACTGAGGAGGAAGTTGATGATGAGGATTCTGATGGTGATGTGGTTTGTTAAATCAGGCACCGGGGAAGACACCTGTTGTCCGTAGGATGAATAAGCCCATTGTGATGCCTGGGCAAAATACCAAAAAAGCCACCTCTTCAGTGTGGAATTATTTCTCCGCAAATCCGGACAACAGGTGTCAAGCCATGTGTTGCCTCTGTCAATCTGTAATAAGTAGGGGTAAGGACGTTAACCACCTAGTAACATCCTCCCTTATACGTCACCTGCAGCGCATTCATCAGAAGTCAGTGTCAAGTTGTGAAACTTTGGGTAAGAGCGTAAGCAGTCCACTGACACCTAAATCCCTTCTTCCTCTTGTACCCAAGCTCCTGCAAGCCACACCACCAACTACCTCAACGTCATCTTCCTCCTCAGTCAGGAACGTCAGTAGTCCTGCAGGCCATGTCACTGGCAAGACTCAGGAGTCCTCTCCTAACCGGGATTCCTCCGGAGGATCCTTGAGTGGTACGCCTACTGCTGCTGCTGCTGTTGTTGCTGCTGGGAGTCGATCGTCATCCCAGAGGGGAGTCGGAAGTCCACTTGTACCACTTCAACTAAGCAATTGACTGTCCAACAGTCCTTTGCAAGGAAGATGAAATATCACAGCAGTCATCTTGCTGCAAAGCGGATAACTGAGGCCTTGACAGTTATGTTGGTGTTAGACGTGCGTCCGGTATCCGCCATTAGTTCAGTGTGACTTAGAGAATTGTTGGAGGTACTGTGTCCCCGGTATCAAATCCTATCTAGGTTCCATTTCTCTAGGCAGGCGATAACGAGAATGTACACCGACGTAAGAAAAAGAGTCACCAGTGTCCTAAAAAATGCAGTTGTACCCAATGTCCACTTAACCACGGACATGTGGACAAGTGGAACAGGGCAGACTAAGGACTATATGACTGTGACAGCCCACTGGGTAGATGTATTGCCTCCCGCAGCAAGAACAGCAGCGGCGGCACCAGTAGCAGCATCTCGCAAACGCCAACTCGTTCCTAGGCAGGCTACGCTTTGTATCACCGCTTTCCATAAGAGGCACACAGCTAACAACCTCTTACGGAAACTGAGGAACATCATCGCATAATGGCTTACCCCAATTAAACTCTCCTGGGGATTTGTGATATCGGACAATGCCACCAATATTGTGCGTGCATTACATCTGGGCAAATTCCAGCACGTCCCATGTTTTACACATACAATTCATTTGTGTGGTGCAGAATTTTTTGAAAAATGACAGGGGCGTGCAGGAGATGCTGTCGGTGGCCCGAAAAATTGCGGCCACTTTCGGCATTCAGCCACCGCGTGCCGAAGACTGGAGAGCCATCAAAAACTCTTGAACCTGCCCCGCCATCACCTGAAGCAAGAGGTGGTAACGAGGTGGAATTCAACACTCTATGGGGGTCATTCCGAGTTGATCGTAGCTGAGCTAAATTTAGCACAGCTACGATCTTCTTCCCTGACATGCGGGGGGACGCCCAGCACAGGGCTAGTCCACCCCGCATGTCAGTCCAGCCCCCCCTCGCAGAAGTGCAAAGGCATCGCACAGCGACGATGCCTTTGCACTGCACGAGTAGCTCCCGGCCATCGCAGCTTTAGCGTGCCGGCCGGGAGGTACTCATCGCTCCCCGTCCCGCAGCGGCTGCGTGTGACCTCATGCAGCCGCTGCGGCCTGCCCCCCATTCAGTCCAGCCACGCCTTAATTGGCCAGACCAAACCCATGAAACGGCGGCCAAATGCCGCCGTTCCCCCCCCCCCTTCCACCCCCCCTTCCACCCAGCGATCGCCTCTGCCTGTCGATCAGGCAGAGGCGATCGCATCCCTGCCACGGCGCATGATCAGCAGGGACCCATTCGCTCTGCTGCATTAAAACACAGCGAGCGAACGGGTCACAATGACCCCCTTTATGTATAAGAGGATGGAGGAGCAGCAAAAGGCCATTCAAGCCTATACATCCACCTACGATATGCGCAAAGAAGGGGGAATGCACCTGACTCATGCGCAGTGGAGAATGATTTCCATCTTGTGCAAGGTTCTCCAACCCTTTGAACTTGCCACACATGAAGTCAGTTCAGACACTGCCAGCCTGAGTCAGGTCATTCCCCTCATCAGGCTTTTGCAGAAGCAGCTGGAGAAATTGAAGGAGGAGCTAAGATGGAGCGATTCCGCAAAGTATGTGGGACTTGTGGATGGAGCCCTTCATTCGCTTTGCCAGGATTCAAGGTGGTCAATCTGTTGAAATCAGAGCACTACATTTTGGCCACCGTGCTCGATCCTAGGTTTAAAGCCTACGTTGTATCTCTCTTTCCAGCAGACACAAGTTTGCAGAAATGCGAAGACCTGCTGGTGAGAAAATCGTCAACTCAAGCGGAACGTGACTAGTCAACAGCTCCTCCTTCATTTTCTCCTGCAACTGGGGCTGCGAGGAAAAGGATAAGATTTCCTATCCCACCCGCTGGCGGTGATGCAGGGCAGTCAGGAGCGAAAGCTGACATCTGGTCCGGACTGAAGGACCTGCCAACGATTACTGACATGTCTACTGTCCCTGCATATGAGTCTGTCACCATTGAAAGAATGTTGGAGGATATGAGTGACAGCATCCAAGTAGGCATGTCAGACAGTCCGTACATATACTGACAGGAAAAAGAGGCAATTTGGATGCCCTTGCACAAACTGGCTTCATTTTACCTAAGTTGCCCCCCCCTCCAGTGTGTACTCTGAAAGAGTGTTTAGTGGCGTACGAGGTTACTTCCACAAAATGTGGAGAAGATGATGTTCATCAAAATTAATTCTAAATTCCTCCAGGAAGACCTTTACCAGAAATTGCCTCCAGAAAGTACACAGGGACCTGTAATGGTGAATTCCAGTGGGGATGAATAAATACTCTGTGAGGAGGAGGATGTACACAGTGAAAGGGGTGAGAAATCAGAGGATGAGGTCGACATCTTGCCTCTTTATAGCCAGTTTGTGCAAGGAGAGATTGATTGCTTTTTTTTTGGTGGGGGCCCAAACAAATCAGTAATTTCAGCCACAGTCATGTGGCAGACCCTGTCGCTGAAATGATTGGTTTGTTAAAGTGTGCATGTCCTGTTTATACAACATAAGGGTGGGTAGGAGGGCCCAAGGACAATTCCATCTTGCACCTTTTTCTTCTTTGCATCATGTGCTGTTTGGGGACTAGTTTTTTTAAGTGCCATCCTGTCTGTAACTGCAGTGCCACTCCTAGATGAGCCAGGTGTTTGTGCCGCACTTGTGTTGCTTAGCTTAGTCATACAGCCACTTCGGTGCAACCTTTTGGCCTAAAAACAATATTGTCAGGTGTGAGTTGTTCAGAATAGACTGGATATGAGTGGAAATGAATGTTATTGAGGTTAATAATACCGCAGGATCAAAATTACCCCCAAATTCTGTGATTTTAGCCGTTTTTATGTTTTTTTCCTCCAAAAATCATCCAGATCGAAAACCAAAACCCGAAAGGGTGGTTTTGGCAAAACCAAACCAAAACCAAAACACGAGCGGGGAATTAGAACCAAAACCAAAACACAAAACACGAAAAGTGCCAGCCGCACATCTCTAGCACACCACTCCCCCAGAAAAAATAAAATAAAAAAATTAACCAGCGCTAGTGATTCTTCCCCGGCTAGGAATGGAGAGATCAGGAGGGCAAGACTGTAGGATCATCTCAGAATTTCACCTCCCATCACTATCCATTACCAGCCAGGGCTGGTGGCATTGCAGCAGGGGCTCATGTGGCTTGGGGCCCTAGGCCAGTCAGCACAGGGTAGGAATCCCAAGGTAAGACGGGGATTCCAAATTTGCAGAAAATTGGGTTCATGCATAGAATCTCCGGTGACCAGAGCAGACATTCTTACCTACATTACTTCCTTTGTTTGCTCTCCAGTAGTTCCCGGAAGGTGGATATAGGAGGCCAGTGCCAAGGAGGCGTGGAGGGAAGGGAGGGCAATTTTCATAATCATAGCCATGCCTCCTGCTATGCAATGCAATGCCACAAATTATGGCATTGCACATCGCACCCATAGGGGCCGGGTCCAAGCAGATATGATCTGCAGAACATTGCATTATCATTTTGCTAGGAAGGAGGTTGGGTGTGTGAAGGTTACTTGCTCTCTTGGGAGTCTCCTGTATGTTCTGGGAGATAAGGCCCCTATTAGACCAAGAAACGTGCGTTTTCCTGGTGTCTGGACTTTAAATAATTACAAAAACATCTGTCCCATCTATGTCATCATAGGAAAGGTAATTTCAGCTTTCTTTTTCAGTATGAAGGGGAAGATGCTACAGTTTGAGGGGGACAGGTTTCTGGGCCCTGAGAAAGCAGCAGGACACCTTCAGCAGCGAAACGCGCTAAGCTATGGACTTGCAGACCCTTATCATTTGGACCCAATTCCACTCAAGAGCAGTTCACTGCAAACCTAAATATCAGCCAGTAAGAGGATTCCACCAGCTTCATAGAGTGCAAGAACATCTTTGTCAACAGGCTGACTGGAGACCGTACCTGGTCACGCCTGGTAATAAATCATCTGCTTATCGCTGGGAAACATCTGGATGGGAAATCATTTATGCTACCGTCTCACTTTATATGACTTGTCTAATTCATCTGCAGCTGGCCAGCTGAAGACTCATCAATGCCAATTATTCATCACTCAGTAATTGGACCTACGATCAGTTCCCCTGCGTCTACTAGACAGTTGTTCCTGTCTTTTTCAGTATAATCCTATATGTATTTAAATTGTGCTGTGTATTTTACATTACATTATTAGTATACTATATATAAAATCTTTCTATATTTGTATCAAGCCATACTTTCCAAGTCTGAATCTGGCTTCAGAGCTTTGCGCAATGGTGGTTGCTTCATAATCTGCTCAGTTACATCTTCACTGGTGTCTGGATAGTTGCAACTGGGGGCCAACTTGTTGCGTCCACAAAGGATAAGTGTTCTGCAGGCGTTTTGTAGAATGGATATTTAGAGACAAGCATACGCGCAGATTCATCTGATTTTGGATGCATCTCTTGCACCAGGTATAGTGCCTAATTCAGACCTGATCGCTAGTGTGTGAATTTGCATGGCTGACGATTATTGACCGACTGCACATGCGTACAGATCATTGGCCCTCATTCCGAGTTGTTCGCTCGGTATTTTTCATCGCATCGCAGTGAAAATCCGCTTAGTACGCATGCGCAATGTTCGCACTGCGACTGCGCCAAGTAACTTTACTATGAAGAAAGTATTTTTACTCACGGCTTTTTCTTCGCTCCGGCGATCGTAATGTGATTGACAGGAAATGGGTGTTACTGGGCGGAAACACGGCGTTTCAGGGGCGTGTGGCTGAAAACGCTACCGTTTCCGGAAAAAACGCAGGAGTGGCCGGAGAAACGGTGGGAGTGCCTGGGCGAACGCTGGGTGTGTTTGTGACGTCAACCAGGAACGACAAGCACTGAAATGATCGCACAGGCAGAGTAAGTCTGGAGCTACTCTGAAACTGCTAAGTAGTTAGTAATCGCATTATTGCGAATACATCGGTCGCAATTTTAAGAAGCTAAGATTCACTCCCAGTAGGCGGCGGCTTAGCGTGTGTAACTCTGCTAAATTCGCCTTGCGACCGATCAACTCGGAATGAGGGCCATAGTGCGCACACGCAAGGCCAAACAGTGAAAGATTCCTGCGTCTTTTTTGATCGCTAGGCGAACGCAGGCTGATTGACAGGAAGCGGGCATTTGTGGGTTGTAACTGGCCGTTTTCTGGGAGTGTCAGTAAAAACTCGGGCGTTCTCAAGCGTTTTCAGGGCGGGTGTGTGACGTCAGCTCCGGCCCCGACCAGCCTGTGTGTATCGCACTGTAGGAGTAAGTCCTGGGCTACGCACAGACTACACAGACTGGAAAAATCATTTGCTGGTAAGTGATTTGCGATCGGATTTGCAGCTGTCCGCTGTCTGGCGGAAATTTTGCACGGAGTACACATGCATCCGCACACTTGTACGGGGCGGGTTTTCACTATCTATGGGCGGCGGCTATCTGATCACAGACCGCTTCAAATTCACACAACAGCGGTCAGGTCTGAATTAGGCCCATAGGCTGCAAGTACTGGAGCAGAACTGACTCGTCCAAAACAGTATAGCACGCTGTATGTATGGGCGTCACGACTGTGTATGCTCTTCTCAGGAATTCTCCCCTGCAAGCATGATATCAATAGCTGCTTTCAGAAAACAGACCTCAACAAGTTTTATGCATGCCGTAGAATGTTAGCAGCCAAATCTGCCCATCTTTCAACCTTTAGATAACCGATAAGTACAGTACCTGCCATTGACTCAGCCCAGCCAGGGTTTGGTTGAGATCATCCACATGAGGCTGGGACTGAAAATGATCAGAGCAGAAGCCTAGTTTGAGAAATGGAGGAGGCGTGACCAGTGATGTGTGGGTAGCTATGTGTGGGTGTGGTCAGCGATGTGTGGGTGTGGCCAGTGCTGTGTGGGTGTGGCCAGTGCTGAGTGGGTGTGGTCAGTTATGAGTGGGTGTGGCCACGTGTGTGAGTGTGGTCAGTTCTGTGTGGGTGTGCAGCTCATTGTTACCATGTTTCTGCATGAAAGATATAGGAATACCGACACCTGTATACTGGAACGCACAACACCTTCACTTTTTGTGCATTGGGGGTCATTCCGACCCGTTCGCATGCAGCGGTTCTTCGCTGCGGTGCGAAACGGTCGGAACTGCGCATGCGTGGCGGGCGCAATGCACACGCGCGTCGTTGTCTGGCGACGGATTCGCCGGGCAGCGGCTAGAACAAAGAAGAAAGTGATCGCTAGCGCGATCGCAAGAAGATTGACAGCGAGGAGGCATTCCGGGGCGTCTACTCACCGTTTTCCGGGCGTGGAGATCCGAACGCAGGCGTGTCCAGGCGTTTGGAGGGCTAATGTCTGACATCAATCTCGAGACCTTAGTCGCTGGATCCGTCGCACAGGGTAAGTATGTCCAGGGCTGGTCTTGTTTTGCAGGAAACTTTTTTTAGCATAGCAGGGCTGCACAAGCGATCGCAGCCCTGCTATGCTAAAATACTCTCCCCCATAGGCGGCGTCTAGTTGATCACACGAGCAGCAAAAAGTTGCTACGTGCGATCAACTCGGAATGACCACCATTGTCACTATGGTACATACATACTAAGACGTGTATAGTAAATTACTGTCATTATTATATTATACTCTTTTGTAAACTGTTTCCAAAAACAAAAATGTATAACTGATTCCGCATTCACATCGCAAATGCCGGATCCTACCCGGTAAGACAAACGTGTACTTACCGGGTGGGATCCGGCATTTGCGCTCCTCTGCTGGCTTTCCGACCCGGCAATATACCGGGTCGGTTGCCATAGCAGCGGAGGGAGCAGCAGCAGCAGGGGCGGGGGTGGAGGCGGCGCCGGGAGATGAGCTCATCTCCTGCGCCGCCTCTGCCTATGCTGTGAATGGGAGCCGATTCGCATCGGAACGGCTCCCATTCACACTGCGCCTGACCCGGTAATCAACCCGGTAATAACCCTTCTTTTTTACCAGGTTGAATTACCGGGTCAGGCGACCCGCTAATTCACAATTGGACCTTTCACATTGCACACGGACCCGTTTCGACACGGCAATATGCCGTGTCGGTACCGGGTTTTCAGTGCGATGTGAAAGGGGTATGAGTGTTGTCAGGTTTGCAGAATTGTCTTGTATAGCGTAATTCCCCAGGTTACCAGAAAACATGATGCAACCACAAGCTGGAAGTGAGTCAGGTTCCCCGGGGAGAATATCAGCGACTAAACCTCTCCGTAGGGGGCATCTGCTGCATTTGCTGCTGATGCTACAGTATATGCAAGCAACACTAGCGTGCAGCCGGATGCTAACATAACAGAGCTGGGTCCTCGCCACTCTGCAAACAGTGCTGGGTACAGTTGCAAGCTAATGATATTTTGCTTGGAGGATTAAGAAATAACTATCTGGAGCTAAAACCCGCTCCTCTCTAAATACTGATTAATAATCATTTTGTCTCTCCCTAAGGAAAACAAAGTTGCTAATTAAAAACTGTTTTCTTCTGTCTGCATGTTCTCAGCTTTTCAGGTCAGTAATTCTATCAGCTTATTGTTGTAGTTACAGTTCCAGGATGAATGTATTGAAGCAGTGAGGATTTAAAGTGAGACTAAACCCAAACAAACTCAAATTCATTTTCAAGCTGTGGTTACACATAAAGCACTGGCGTTTCTATAAGTCCAGAGGGGGCCCCCACCGCACACACTGCACCCATTTTTAAAATCCTCCCCCCTCCGAAGTCCAGCGCCGGCATCCAAAGCGCTATTAGAATTCCGTGAAAATGGCTCAGCGGAAATTTTTACTGAGTTCTGCGCATGCGCAGTAGAGAAATCTCAGGGAAAATGGCCGCTGCACCATTTTTCAGGAGATCTGCGCATGCGCAGTAGGGTCTGAGCCCTCTAGTGCTCAGACTCTACAGCGCTACGGGTAGAGAGGAGGGGGCCCAAACGGAGGAGGCTGAACACGGGCACCCTCCTCTCTTAAAACGCCCCTGACATAAAGCGTGCATCAATCACAGCTGCCGTCAGGCACAGCTTCATCAATGAGTTCTTTAAGCAGAAATACAAAGGCATCTGTCTAGTAGCGGGTGGTATTCATGTGACCGCCGGTCAGCTGACCGACAGTCACATGACCTCCTCCGTACCAACAGGGACTATTTCCACTCGTGGGTGTCCACGACACCCATAGAGTGGGAATAGAACCCGTGGCGACCGCAGGTCGCCACCGAGCCCGCAGCGTGGCGAGCGCAGCGAGCCCGCAAGGGGCTTGCTGCACTCGCCCCTCCCCGCCGGGATCCCGGCGTCGGTAAGGTGACCGGCGGTCAGGAGACCGCCGGTCACCAGTACTACACCCCTAGTAGCACTACACTTCTTCATTTGCAAGGACACATCTAGGAGGGGGTTTCCAGTGGCCCGGAATTCCTATGTGCTTAAATCATTACCTCCTTTCAAAAAGTGGACAGCACCATTTGTCCTCTCCCTTCTTTTACTATAATAAAAGCAGGCATTGTGCAACCTATCATCGCCGCAGCCCGCAGACCTCTCTTCCTCAGTGGGCCATGTGCTACCATAAAGAACAGGGGTGGGCAATTATTTCAGCTGAGGGGCCTCTTAACACTTTCCAATGAGTATTCGAGGGCCGCCACAGGCACGTGCCAAAAATATAGGGGTGTGGCTTCATGGGGAAGAGGCGTGGTCACAAAATAATATAGATTCATGTTAGGCTGCACAATAGTCTCTATTATTCAAATTAGGCTGCACAGTAGCGCAGCGCCAGCTATCCCTTTACTAACGTTGGGTGTTTTCTTTTTTTTTTAATAAGGACAGATCAGCTCCCGCTGACCAGATGATCCGATGCCCACATGAGAGATCCGCTGGCCACTGCACAGATACACACTCTTCTTGATGTGGCTCCGCCCCCCGCGCCACCCAGCGCCTGAGACGTCGGAAAGAAAATCCCGGCCGGCAGCCCCTGTGACGTGACCGGGATTTCCTCAGCGGCGCCGCGTCTCTCGGAGCTGCTGTAGTGCAATGACAAGCGGCACAGCCAATCGGGTCGCTTGACATTGCGCACTGGTGGAGGACAGCGGGCCAGGCAGGATCGGTTCGCGGGTCGCATGTTGCCCACCCCTAATATAGAAGGCAGTGTGCAGCTGATTTTTGGGGGTTCTTTTGCAGATCACAGATCCCACCTCTGCTCAGGTGAGTGGCACCTGCTCTCTCCCTTCCTCTTCCCCTGGCTCCCTTCCTCTTCCCCTGACTCCCTTCCTCTTCCACTGGTTCCTCTTCCCCTGACTCCCTTCCTCTTCCCCTGACTCCCTTCCTCTTCCACTGGTTCCTCTTCCCCTGACTCCCTTCCTCTTCCCCTCACTCCCTTCCTCTTCCACTGGTTCCTCTTCCCCTGACTCCCTTCCTCTTCCCCTCACTCCCTTCCACTTCCCCTGACTCCCTTCCTCTTCCCCTGACTCCCTTCCTCTTCCACTGGTTCCTCTTCCCCTGACTCCCTTCGTCTTCCCCTGACTCCCTTCCTCTTCCCCTGACTCCCTTCCACTTTCTCCCTGACTCCCTTCCACTTCCCCTGACTCCCTTCCTCTTCCACTGGTTCCTCTTCCTCTGACTCCCTTCCTCTTCCCCTCACTCCCTTCCACTTCCCCTGACTCCCTTCCTCTTCCACTGGTTCCTCTTCCCCTGACTCCCTTCCTCTTCCCCTCACTCCCTTCCACTTCCCCTGACTCCCTTCCTCTTCCCCTCACTCCCTTCCTCTTCCACTGGTTCCTCTTCCCCTGACTCCCTTCCTCTTCCCCTCACTCCCTTCCACTTCCCCTGACTCTCTTCCTCTTCCCCTGACTCCCTTCCTCTTCCACTGGTTCCTCTTCCCCTGACTCCCTTCCTCTTCCCCTGACTCCCTTCGTCTTCCCCTGACTCCCTTCCTCTTCCCCTGACTCCCTTCCACTTTCCCCCTGACTCCCTTCCTCTTCCCCTGACTCCCTTCCACTTTCCCCCAGACTCCCTTCCACTTCCCCTGACTCCCACTTCCCCTGGCTCCCTTCCTCTTCCCCTGACTCCCTTCCTCTTCCCCTGACTCCCTTCCACTTCCCCTAACTCCCTTCCTCTTCCCCTGACTCCCTTCCACTTCCCCTGACTCCCTTCCTCTTCCCCTGACTCCATTCCACTTTCCCCCTGACTCCCTTCCACTTCCCCTGACTCCCACTTCCCCTGACTCCCTTCCTCTTCCCCTGACTCCCTTCCTCTTCCCCTGACTCCCTTCCACTTCCCCTGACTCCCTTCCACTTTCCCCCTGACTCCCTTCCACTTCCCCTGACTCCCTTCCTCTTCCCCTGACTCCCTTCCACTTTCCCCCTGACTCCCTTCCACTTCCCCTGACTCCCACTTCCCCTGACTCCCTTCCTCTTCCCCTGACTCCCTTCCTCTTCCCCTGACTCCCTTCCACTTCCCCTGACTCCCTTCCTTTTCCCCTGACTCCATTCCTCTTCCCCTGACTCCCTTCCACTTCCCCTGACTCCCTTCCTCTTCCCCTGACTCCCTTCCTCTTCCCCTCACTCCCTTCCTCTTCCCCTGACTCCCTTCCTCTTCCCCTCACTCCCTTCTACTTCCCCTGACTCCCTTCCTCTTCCCGACTCCCCTCCACTTCCCCTGACTCCCTTCCACTTCCCCTGACTCCCTTCCCAGGGATACAAGCTGGAATTCGAAGAGGTGCCTCCTCGCCGGTTTTTCAAATCGGCGCTACCAACTTCTCCCCTGGAAAGGGAGAAAGTGTTACATGCGATTTACAAATTGTGTTTTCAACAAGTGGTGGCCGAGGTTCCCCTGCTTCAGAGAGGGAAGGGGTACTACTCAACTCTGTTTGTGGTCCCGAAACCGGATGGTTCGGTCAGACCCATTTTGAATTTAAAATCCCTGAACCTTTACTTAAAACGGTTCAAGTTCAAGATGGAATCGCTCAGAGCGGTCATCGCCAGCCTGGAAGGGGGGGATTTTATGGTATCTCTGGACAAAAAGGATGCATACCTTCATGTTCCCATATATCCTCCTCATCAGGCGTACCTGAGATTTGCGGTACAGGATTGTCATTACCAATTTCAGACGTTGCCGTTTGGGCTTTCCACGGCCCCGAGAATTTTCACCAAGGTAATGGCGGAAATGATGGTGCTCCTGCGCAAGCAGGGTGTCACAATTATCCCGTACTTGGACGATCTCCTCATAAAAGCGAGATCACGGGAGAAGTTGCAGAACAGCGTATCTCTTTCACTGACACGGCTGGATTCTCAATATTCCAAAGTCGCAGCTGAATCCTACGACTCGCCTGCCCATCTTGGGCATGATTCTGGACACAGACCAGAAAAGGGTTTTTCTTCCGATAGAAAAAGCGCAGGAACTCATGACTCTAGTCAAGAACCTGTTGAAGCCGAAACAAGTGTCAGTACATCATTGCACTCAAGTCCTGGGAAAAATGGTGGCGACATACGAAGCCATTCCCTTCGGCAGGTTCCATGCAAGGACTTTCCAATGGGACCTATTGGACAAATGGTCCGGGTCACATCTGCACATGCATCAGCGGATCACCCTGTCCCCCAGGGCCAGGGTATCTCTCCTGTGGTGGCTGCAGAGTGCTCACCTTCTAGAGGGACGCAGGTTCGGCATTCAGGATTGGATCCTGGTGACCACGGACGCGAGCCTCCGAGGTTGGGGAGCAGTCACACAGGGAAGAAATTTCCAAGGCCTTTGGTCAAGTCAAGAGACTTGTCTTCACATCAACATCCTGGAACTAAGGGCCATATACAACGCCCTGCGTCAAGCGGAGACCTTACTTCGCGACCGACCAGTTCTGATCCAGTCAGACAACGTCACCGCAGTAGCTCATGTAAACCGCCAAGGCGGCACAAGGAGCAGAGTGGCGATGGCGGAAGCCACCAGAATTCTTCGCTGGGCGGAGAATCATGTAAGCGCACTGTCAGCAGTGTTCATTCCGGGAGTGGACAACTGGGAAGCAGACTTCCTCAGCAGACACGACCTGCATCCGGGAGAGTGGGGACTTCATCAGGAAGTCTTCGCACAGATTGCAAGTCGGTGGGGACTGCCCCAAATAGACATGATGGCGTCCCGTCTCAACAAAAAGCTACAAAGGTATTGCGCCAGTGTTACGCACACCAGTGCTAACAGGAGTATACCGGTGTATGAACAGAGAGGGAAGCGAAGCAAACGAACTCACAGACAGTATAACATAACATACACAGGAGGTGATGGAATATCTAATAAACACAAAGTGAACGGAGAAGCCCAAAGGCTCAGGAATTGGGTGTCTCCCTAGTGTCAGGAATGCTCAGATGGAATAGAGCGGACAATGAAGCGATGTGTAGTGATTTCACATGTGGAGCACCTGAAATGATGTTGCTAAGAGCAACAGAAAAAACCCCAAAGGGTTACCAACGGGTGTGGGAATAAACTCCTTGGTCAGAGATAGAAATATAGACACAAGGAGAGTATCCACAATCCTAACCCCCACTTGCAGGGCACAGGTTCAGCTTACTGCCACTAAACTGACACCTGGACGCCCTGCACAGTGAGGGAGGATTAAGCAAGCAGGTCTGAGAGTACAGCCGCAAACCTGCTGGGTTCACAGAATAGCAAAAGAACCCCAGCAGGTCAAACAACTGACTCCAGTCTTACTGCTAGGTCCGGATTGGCAGAATGAAGTACCGAATCCCAAGGCCTATTCGCAGTAAGCAACAAGTAAATACAAAGTCACACAGTACTAGCTAACTCTCTGGAACTGACTAACAAACAAAGATTCAGCAGCATTTGCCTAGCCTGAGAGGATGCTGTCCACGCCCCACTCAGACCTCACAGACTGTGAGCACAAAACCAGCGCCAGATTCCCTGCCGTGCACAGAGCCTGTAACCACTACACAGTAAAAACCCAGACCAGAGTATCAGCTGCGCTCAGGTTACTTCGCTAACACTTGCCTCCCGGTTGCCATGGCGACGTGGCAGCACAGAGCAGGAGATCCTAACAGTACCCCCCCTCTGACGAGGGGTCAAAGAACCCCTACCACCGGGTTTATCGGGGAACTGCGAGAAGAAAGAGCGTATCAGTCTGGGGGCATTAAGATCACAACTGCGCACCCACGACCACTCCTCCGGGCCATACCCCTTCCAGTGCACCAAAAATGACAGCCGACCCCGAACCATCTTGGAGTCAAGAACCCTTTCAACCACAAACTCCCTCTGACCCCGTATCAGAAGAGGAGAAGGTCTTCCACTGGAAGAAGGATTACTAACCGCCAGTTTTAAAAGGGAACAATGAAATGTTTTATTGATACCCAATGAACGGGACAGATCTAACTGAAATGCCACCGGATTGATAACCCTGGTGATCTTATAAGGGCCGATGAACCGGGGGCCTAACTTATGAGATGGCTGTCTCAACTTCAAATTCTTGGTGGACAACCAGACGAAGTCTCCTAATTTGAAGCTGCAGGGTCTTCTCCGCTTATCAAAAACCCTTTTGGTCACTAATGACACAGACACAAGGGCTTTCTTCACTTTCCTCCAAATACCCCTAAGGACCGAAACAACAGAGGAACCACCAGGCGTGGAATCCAGGGGGTCAAAAGAATTGGCCTTAGGATGATGCCCATACACACAAAGGAAGGGAGAGATCCCTGTAGCAGAGTGAGCCGCGTTGTTATAGGCAAACTCCGCCATGGACAGATGAGCAACCCAGTCAGTATGACACTTGGAGACATAACACCTGAGGAACTGCTCCAAGGACTGGTTCACCCTCTCAGTCTGGCCATTAGACTGTGGATGGTAGCCTGACGACAAGCTCACAGAAATCTGGAGATCAGAACAAAATGCCCTCCAGAATTTGGCCACAAACTGGGATCCACGGTCAGAGACCACATCAAGTGGCAACCCGTGGAGGCACACAACATGCTGCATAAATAACTCAGACAGGCGTCTGGCCGATGGCAACCCAACCAGTGGAACGAAATGCGCCATCTTCGAAAACCTGTCAACGACAACCCAAATGGCTGTCATCCCCGAGGATTTGGGCAAGTCCACCACAAAATCCATGGAAATGTGGGTCCATGGCTTAGACGGAATAGAGAGTGGATGTAATGGGCCGACAGGAACCCCTCTAGGAGTTTTATTTCGGGCACAAACGTCACATGCCCGAACCCACTGATCCACATCCCTAGCCACCGAGGGCCACCACACCGCCCTAGACAGCAACTCCCGAGTTCTGGCAATACCCGGATGCCCTGCCGACCTCTTGGCATGGAATTCCAGGAACACTCGCTGTCTTAACCTAGGAGGCACAAACAAGAGACCTACCGGAAGGTCTGGAGGAGCCTGCTCCTGTGCTCTAAGGACTAATGACAAGAGGTCCTGGGTAATGCCCACTTTAATACATGATGGGGACACAATGGGCAATGGCTCCTCGGTGGTCTCTTGAACTGGAGCAAAACTCTGCGAGAGCGCATCAGCCTTGATGTTTTTTGACCCAGGGCGATATGTTATAAAAAAATTAAAGCGAGCAAAAAACAAAGCCCATCGTGCCTGCCTGGTATTGAGCCGCTTCGCTGACTCTAAATATGCCAGATTCTTATGGTCGGTGAGAATTGAGACCACAAACTTAGCCCCCTCAAGCCAGTGTCTCCACTCCCCGAGTGCATCCTTTATAGCCAACAATTCCCAGTTACCCACATCATAATTCATCTCGGCAGACGAAAATTTACGGGAAAAGTAAGCACAGGGATGAAGGCGATTATCAGACACCCCCATCTGAGAGAGCACTGCCCCAATGCCTATCTCAGAGGCATCCACTTCTACCACAAAAGGACGCTCTGGATCTGGGTGTCGCAGCACCTTGGCCGAGACAAATGCCCTTTTGAGACGGGCAAAGGCCGCTTTGGCCTCACTAGACCAGTGAGCAACATCCGCCCCTTTCTTAGTGAGTGCCACCAAGGGGGCCACTATAGACGAAAATCCAGCGATAAACCGTCTATAAAAATTTGCAAAGCCCAGAAAACGCTGAAGCGCCTTCAAACTAGTGGGCTGCACCCAATCCAGGACTGCCTGTACCTTAGAACCCTCCATTTGGAAACCTTCTGAGGAGATAATATACCCTAGAAATGCGATTTGCTGGACTTCAAACTCGCACTTCTCCAGCTTCGCCCCAAGCTGGTGGTCTCTGAGTTTCTGGAGGACTAAGCGTACATGCTTCCGATGTTCCTCCAGGGAATGAGAGAAGATTAGGATGTCATCTAGATAAACAACTAAGAATCTATCCAAATATTCCCTGAGCACATCGTTCATGAATTCCTGGAAGACTGCCGGGGCATTAGAGAGCCCAAAAGGCATCACCAAATATTCATAATGCTCTGAGTGGGTATTAAAGGCAGTCTTCCATTCATCCCCCTCTCTTATTCGGATTAGATTGTAAGCACCGCGTAGGTCAATCTTAGAAAAAATGGTGGCAGTACGAAGCTGGTCAAACAAAACCGAAATGAGAGGCAGTGGGTACGAGTTTTTAATCGTGATACGGTTCAATTCCCTGAAGTCGATGCAGGGTCGCAACGAACCGTCCTTTTTACCCACGAAAAAGAACCCCGACCCAACTGGGGACTGTGAGGGTCTGATAAATCCCTTAGCCAAGTTCTCCTGAATGTACTCTGCCATAGCCTGAGTCTCAGGACGTGACAGGGAGTACAACCTGCTCTTGGGAAGCTTAGCATCCAGCAACAAATCAATGGCACAGTCATAGGGGCGATGGGGAGGTAGTACCTCCGCAACTTTTTTGGAGAACACATCCGCAAAATCTGCATAACATCCTGGCAATCCTGGCAAACTTAGCTGCGAGAGCCTGACTGGAAGGCTCAAGCAACTCCTGAAACAATCACTACCCCAACTAAGAATCTCCCCAGAGACCCAGTCAAATTGAGGGTTATGGGCCCTTAACCAGGGTAACCCCAAAACCAATGGGGCAAAAGAACAGACAGTCACATAAAAAGACAATTTTTCAGAGTGTGTGGCTCCAATAAACAAAGGAATTTGGCTGGTGCAGGAGGTAATTTTACCCTGGGACAATGGTTCCCCGTTTAACCCACAGATCTCAATCTCTGATGCCAAAGGTACTGAGGGAACAGAGTGTTCCAAGGCGAATTGACGGTCCATGAAAACCCCATCGGCCCCACTGTCAACAAAGGCCTCAGTCATGACAGTTTGACCGAGGATCTCCAAAGTCACCGGAATGAGAAAAGTCTTTTTGGGAAATTCTGACTTCTGGCCTGACAGGATATTTCCCATCACCCTCAGGCCCTGAAGTTTTCCGGTTTTTCTGGGCATGATACTACAACATGACCTTTATTCCCACAGTACAAACACAAACCCTGCTGTCTCCTCCGCGTCTTCTCACGAGGAGAGGCGGGTAGCCCCAACCTGCATAGGCTCCTCGGAATATTCCTCAGAGTCTGAGGTTCCCTTGGGAAAAAAGGAAACTGCGGTCTCCCTTTCAAGCCTACGCTCTCTCAGCCGTCTATCCACCCGGATGGATAACTGCATGAGCTGATCTAAGCTATCAGGCGAGGGATATTGTACCAGTTGGTCCTTTATCTGGTCAGAAAGGCCCCTTCGGTACTGGTTTCTCAGGGCTGGGTCATTCCACTGGGTATCATGAGCCAACCTCCGAAACTCCGTACTATAAACCTCAGCTGGCTGTCGCCCTTGCTTAAGAACCGTAATCTGAGCCTCGGCTGAAGCCATCTTGTCAGGGTCATCATACAAAATGCCCAGTGCCGTAAAAAAAGCATCAACACTTTTAAGCGACGGATAGTCAGGCTGTAACCCATATGCCCAGACCTGTGGGTCTCCTTGTAGCAAGGAAATCACCATGCCCACCCGCTGAATCTCCGACCCAGAAGACTGGGGCCTAAGCCTGAAATATAGCTTACAGCTCTCCTTGAAACAAAAGAACTGCGAGCGATCTCCAGAAAAACGATCCGGGAGATTTACTTTCGGCTCCTTAACCCCTGAACTTGCCGCTGCTGCTGCGGGAGCTCCGCTAGCGGCCTGCGGGGTGTTCATTTTAATGGACATCTCATTAAATTGTCGAGTCAGGACCTGCACCTGATCGACCACCTGTTGCAAAGTATTTTGAGGGGTATGCTCCATATTACCACAAAATTTCAACAGGAGTAGGGCTGCTGAATATGTTACGCACACCAGTGCTAACAGGAGTATACCGGTGTATGAACAGAGAGGGAAGCGAAGCAAACGAACTCACAGACAGTATAACATAGCATACACAGGAGGTGATGGAATAACTAATAAACACAAAGCGAACGGAGAAGCCCAAAGGCTCAGGAATTGGGTGTCTCCCTAGTGTCAGGAATGCTCAGATGGAATAGAGCGGACAATGAAGCGATGTGTAGTGATTTCACATGTGGAGCACCTGAAATGATGTTGCTAAGAGCAACAGAAAAAACCCCAAAGGGTTACCAACGGGTGTGGGAATAAACTCCTTGGTCAGAGATAGAAATATAGACACAAGGAGAGTATCCACAATCCTAACCCCCACTTGCAGGGCACAGGTTCAGCTTACTGCCACTAAACTGACACCTGGACGCCCTGCACAGTGAGGGAGGATTAAGCAAGCAGGTCTGAGATTACAGCCGCAAACCTGCTGGGTTCACAGAATAGCAAAAGAACCCCAGCGGGTCAAACAACTGACTCCAGTCTTACTGCTAGGTCCGGATTGGCAGAATGAAGTACCGAATCCCAAGGCCTATTCGCAGTAAGCAACAAGTAAATACAAAGTCACACAGTACTAGCTAACTCTCTGGAACTGACTAACAAACAAAGATTCAGCAGCATTTGCCTAGCCTGAGAGGATGGTTTATATAGCAGGTGCTGTCCACGCCCCACTCAGACCTCACAGACTGTGAGCACAAAACCAGCGCCGGATTCCCTGCCGTGCACAGAGCCTGTAACCACTACACAGTAAAAACCCGGACCGGAGTATCAGCTGCGCTCAGGTTACTTCGCTAACACTTGCCTCCCGGTTGCCATGGCGACGTGGCACCACAGAGCAGGAGATCCTAACAGCCAGGTCAAGAGACCCTCAGGCGGTAGCTGTGGACGCCCTAGTGACACCGTGGGTGTGCCAGTCGGTATATGTATTTCCTCCTCTTCCTCTCATACCCAAGGTGTTGAGAATAATAAGAAAAAGAGGAGTGAGAACAATACTCATTGTTCCAGATTGGCCACGAAGGACCTGGTATCCGGATCTGCAGGAAATGCTCACAGAAGATCCGTGGCTTCTTCCTCTAAGACAGGACCTGTTGCAACAGGGTCCCTGTCTGTTCCAAGACTTACCGTGGCTGCGTTTGACGGCATGGCGGTTGAACGCCGGATCCTAGCGGAAAAAGGTATTCCGGATGAGGTCATTCCTACGCTAATAAAGGCTAGGAAGGACGTGACATCTAAACATTATCACCGAATATGGAGAAAATATGTTTCTTGGTGTGAGGCCAGGAATGCTCCTACGGAAGAATTCCATCTAGGCCGGTTACTTCACTTCCTACAAACTGGAGTGAATTTGGGCCTAACATTAGGCTCCATTAAAGTTCAGATTTCGGCCTTATCCATTTTCTTTCAAAAGGAATTGGCCTCTCTACCTGAAGTACAGACTTTTGTGAAGGGAGTACTGCATATTCAGCCTCCTTTTGTACCTCCGGTGGCGCCTTGGGACCTTAACGTGGGGTTAAGTTTTCTTAAGTCACATTGGTTTGAACCACTTAAAACAGTGGAGTTGAAATATCTCACTTGGAAGGTGGTCATGTTGTTAGCCTTGGCTTCGGCTAGGCGAGTTTCGGAATTAGCGGCTTTATCACATAAAAGCCCCTATCTGGTTTTCCATATGGATAGAGCGGAATTGCGGACCCGTCCTCAATTCCTACCTAAGGTGGTCTCATCCTTTCATATGAACCAACCTATTGTCGTGCCTGTGGCTACACGGGACTTGGAGGATTCTGAGTCCCTTGATGTGGTCCGGGTTTTGAAAATTTATGTTTCCAGAACGGCTAGGATCAGAAAAACAGAAGCACTGTTTGTCCTATATGCAGCCAACAAGGTTGGCGGCCCTGCTTCAAAGCAGACTATTGCTCGCTGGATCTGTAACACGATTCAGCAGGCGCATTCTACGGCAGGATTGCCGTTACCAAAATCGGTTAAGGCCCATTCCACTAGGAAGGTGGGCTCGTCTTGGGCGGCTGCCCGAGGGGTCTCGGCACTACAGCTGTGCCGAGCTGCTACTTGGTCAGGGTCAAACACCTTTGCAAAGTTCTATAAGTTTGATACCCTGGCTGAGGAGGACCTCCTGTTTGCTCAATCGGTGCTGCAGAGTCATCCGCACTCTCCCGCCCGTTTGGGAGCTTTGGTATAATCCCCATGGTCCTTACGGAGTCCCAGCATCCTCTAGGACGTTAGAGAAAATAAGATTTTAAACCTACCGGTAAATCTTTTTCTCGTAGTCCGTAGAGGATGCTGGGCGCCCGTCCCAAGTGCGGACTACTTCTGCAAGACTTGTATATAGTTATTGCTTTCATAAGGGTTATGTTATAGTTTCGTCGGTTTTGGACCGATGAGATGTTGTTGTTTCATACTGTTAACTAGATAGTATATCACAGGTTATACGGTGTGATTGGTGTGGCTGGTATGAATCTTGCCCTTAGATTAACAAAAATCCTTTCCTCGTACTGTCCGTCTCCTTTGGGCACAGTTTCTCTAACTGAGGTCTGGAGGAGGGGCATAGAGGGAGGAGCCAGTGCACACCCAGATCCAAAGTCTTTCTTAAAGTGCCCATGTCTCCAGCGGAGCCCGTCTATCCCCATGGTCCTTACGGAGTCCCAGCAACCTCTACGGACTACGAGAAAAAGATTTACCGGTAGGTTTAAAATCTTATTATTCTTTTCATGGTTCTAAGGTTACCACCAACTTTTCTATAAGTCATATAAATAAATATACCATTGAGGTTTTGGCAACAAGCATTGTGGGGTCCTCTCCCACAGCGCAGCCTAACCCTAACCTTCCCCCCTAGTGCTTAACCCTAAACTTAAGCCCAGTACTTACCTTCAGGATCCATCAACTAAGAGAGCATCCTAGTTACCCAAGTACAATATAGATAGCATATATTTCTTCAACACAATATATAGAGCATCCCAGTAACTGTTATACTCAGTGTCAATCATACAACACAGAGAGCACCCCAGTAGCTAGAACATAATACAGACAGCATCCTAGTGAATATTATATAGCACATGCAGCTAGACGGAGGACACAGAAAGTTTTGGAGCCCCAGCAGACATGAGCTTCCACACCAGCCGTTCCAATAGGGGAATACGTTATTAAAATTGCCATAGAGGGTCATTCCGAGTTGATCGCTAGCTGCCATTGTTCACTGCGTAATGATCAGTGAAAAAAACCAGCTAATCTGCACATGCGTATGTACCGCAATGCGCACGCGCGTCGTACGGGTACAAAGTGCTTTGTGGTTTTGCACTGGTTCTAGCGACGATTCCAAACGCACAGCCGATCGCAAGAAGGGGGCGTTTCTGGGTGGCAACTGACCGTTTTCAGGGAGTGTTTGGTAAAATGCAGGCGTGGCTGAAAAAACGCAGACGTGGTTGGGCGTTCGCTGGGCGGGTGTGTGACGTCAAAAGCCGTCCCTCCGTCGTTAGAATCAACGCACACGAAGAGTAACTACAGAGCTGGTCTTGTTTTGCACAAAAAGATTTTGCAGGCGCTCTGCTGCACAGGCGTTCGCACTTCTGCAAAGTAAAAATACACTCCCCCAGAGGGCGGCGACAATGCGTTCGCACGGGCTGCTAAAAACTGCTAGCAAGCGATCAGCTCGGAATGACCCCCATTGTCATTTTCAATAAGCTGCATGTGTGGTGCTTTGTACATATCTCTGTGATTTTCACTTGTATCATAGAAACTTTTCTGGCTGTTTTATTAACAATTGCCTCTGAGTAATTCATGTGTTGCCTTATAAGACTGACATGGCAGAAATCTTAGCGTGCTATGGGATAAATCATGTCTGCGTGGAATCTTCTCTTTTGGATGTGCAATAATTCATTCCTGAGGGCGAGAGTTATAGCTATAAAAGATATCTGTCTCTCTTTATAAAAGTCGGAGCTGTGTCTCTATTGCAAGTGAGAGCTCCCAGGAAAGTGCCTTCAATTTCCAAATTCTGTGCTTGCAGCACTGCACGGCCCAACCACCGGAAGCAGTGAGAGTCTGCAACTTCTAATGAAGCGGGCCAAGCTTGGTATCCGTGGCCCAGATGACCTCGGGGGTGGGGCGTGGGGGAGGTAGACAGCAGTTACATATTTTTCTGGTGCAAGACTTATTACAATGACATGAAAATAAAAAAGACCAACCATCAATAGATACATCGATACCTGTTTAAACACTTAACTGACAATTTTATTTACCCAAAAACCGCTCGGAAATTGTCAGTTTTTTTAATGAGTGAATTAGGTGAAGAACATGAACTTAACCCTTTCCAAAATGATTTTAGTTAAAAAAAAAAAAAAAAAATGATTGGAAAAATTTTTTTTTTTTCAAACATAGAAACAACGATCAGGAACATTGCAACCATCGAAACATCGGTAACATCGCAAGTTTAGTTTTTAGAGCCTGGACAGCTGCCAGGTACACAGCGGGGGCGATGAGGGTGGGGGATCCTGCCGTACTGACCGATCAGCGGTGATCGGCAACACTGGGGGCTGGGGGCTGGATTTTGGAATCTGGTAAAATGACGATATTTATTTCTGCGCTAATCTGATACATTTATCACAATCTCCTGGATCTTAGATCTTGCCGCGCTCGTTCCAGGATTTCTTCAGGCACCAAAGGTTCTTTGAAGTCATTATTTATTTGTCTTGTTTGACTAATTGCAACAAATTTGTCAATATCCTCATTTGTGCGCGGTCAGAACATTTCCTGCATCTCCTGTTCCGCCACCGTTCCCGGGTGGCCGCAGTGTATTTCTGACAATATTCCACTGTGTAGGCAATCAGGACTCCCAATTCTGTCACCCACACCTATGCACCCCTATGCTCTGACAATGAGTTTGGCAAGTGCCAATGGGGGTCATTCCGACCCGATCGCTCGCTGCAGTTTATCGCAGCACAGCGATCGGGTCGGAACTGCGCATGCGCCGGCGCCGCAGTGCGTCGGCGCATGCCAGACGGCCGAAGGCCGTCATTGCCTAGCGATCGCCTCTGAGGTAGAAGCGGTCACTGGGTGGGAGGGGGCTGGACGGCGGCGTTAAGCCGCCGTTTAGAGGGAGCAGGGGGGGCGGGTCTGCGGCGGCTGCGTGACATCACATGCAGCCGCTGCAACCCGGGGCAGCGAAGAAGTTCTCCCGGCCAGCTGCAGGAGCTGCGCTGGCCGAGAGTAACTCCTGAGATGCAAAAGCATTGCCGCTGTGCAATGCTTTTACAGTTCTGCGGGGGGGGGGGGGGGGCGGCACAGACATGCGGGGTGGACTAGCCCTGTGCTGGGCGTCCCCCCGCATGTCTGAGTGCCTGATCGTAGTTGTGCACAGCTACGATCAACTCGGAATGACCCCCAATAGCCATTGGTTTTGAAATGTACTTTCTTTTCTTTTTGCAGGCCCCATGCAGTGTTTGCAACAGTATATTCTGCGCTTTATCCTCAATTGTTGCATATTGTGTGGTGCAGACTATGGCGTAGACTAGTATCTTTTTGGAATGAGAGCTGAGTGGTGACCTCATATGAGCACGTGCGTGTCCAGACCTTACACTGGGACGTCTCAGAGGGACCATACTCAGAAAAGGCTTAGAGGAGAGTGGGGGCCTCTGGAGCTGTCCTGCTCCCCCTTCCTCCAAGCCCATAGGGGGTGCTCTCCTTACAATGGCAGAAGGTCCGTCACTGTCTGTGCATGATTCAGTCCTTAGTTGATGCTTCCAGGCTACAGACAACTACAAATGGAGCCTCGCTCATCTCTGCTGTCTATGGCGTTAGTCCCGATCACGGAGTCACAGCGTGCCTGGTCGCAAGGCGTAATACCAGCGATTATCCACCAGATGTCGCTCTTTAAAATCACCATTGCGCATGCGTGTGGTCTCCATTGAAATACACTATAGCGCAAGAACTACTTTACTGTACAGTACTGTATATGGGCCCTGCTGTACGTCCATCCCATTACGCTATTTAAAACACATGAGCAATGGGGATAAGTGAGCTCTGGGAAACATACTGTACTTAATCCCGCAGACAAATCAATAAATAAAAATAGTGTATACAGACGCAAACGAACGTGTTAAAGCTATGGTCCACTGACGTTAGGGATATGTGAGTGTCCAAGTCCCGTATGTAGTGATGCCACCATGGAGAAGATATAGTGTTTGTGCTACTATTGGGGTCATATTTGCATTGGAATCTGGGAATTGTAGTTTAGTGCCACAGTGGCCATGACATCGCTGCACTTCCCCCACTGGAACTGTCTTTTGAATAGCTAGAGAGCCAGAAAACTGCTAGAGGGATCCACAGAAGCTCATCAATTACTCACCAGGGACATCAATTACTTAACATTGCTTTATAAATGATTTGCTATCTCAGCTGAGGTCTCATCAATCAAGCAAAAATGCAGACGTGCTTTTTTAGGGGCATTACACATTAGTATCACACAATGCAGGAAAGTGCAACTGTGCATGCAATGCAAATACTATCCTCCTGCGACGGGTATATTATGAGTATATGAGCGCAGTTAGGACTTTTTTTTTCCAAACTTGTTTACTTAATGAACTTTCATAAAGATTAAGAGAAGTTGCCCATCACAGGCAATTAACTTGTTACTGTCATTTTTCTAGCGCAGTCTGCAAACTGACAGTAGTTGATTGGTTGGCACTTTGGGGGTAATTCAGACCTGATTGCAGCAGCAAATTTGTTAGCAGTTGGCCAAAACCATGAGCACTGCAGGTGGGGCAGATGTAACATAGGGTCGGACTGGCCCACAGGGGTACAGAGGAAACCCCCGGTGGGCCCCACTGCATTGGGGCCCATCTTCGCACCCAGGGATCAGATTCCGGACAGTGCACTTTAATTATATATTATGCATTTGTTACCTTATACTGGACAGGCCTATGGTGTTGTTAATTAATCTGGTACATTATCATGCATGCACTAGAAGTTTTTGCTATAAATATTTGTCAAAGCTCCCTGACCATGCACTCAGTAATGGTTAGCCAAGCCTCTGTGGCAGCTGGCCACACCCCCTCTGGAGACCAGCCACACCTCTAAATATGGGCCCCCACCACTGCATTTTCCCCGGTGGGCCCTTCATGCCCCAGTCCGACACTGCATGTGCAGAGAGAGTAAAGGTGCATACACACGGAGCGATATAACTGAGCGATTTTGACTATATAGTCAAAATCGCTCAGAAAGTTAGTGCATATCGCTCTGTGTGTACACAGCCAGTGATAGTGATGCGCGTCCCCGCCAGGTCACTATCGCTGCTAAAAATAGACTGGGCAGGCAAGTCAATTTTGGCTATGTCGCTGGAAAAGAAAAAGCATCCCCTTGCTTGAATGAGTTATCCAAAATCACCCATAGCCAAAATCGCTGGAAAAGTTAGTCAAAATCTCCTACTGCCAGTTCAAGGGAAATCGCTCAGTCAAAATCTCTCATAGTCAAAATCTCTCCGTATGTATGCACCTTTAGATTTGGGTGGGGGGTGTTCAAACTGTAATCTAAATTGCAGTGTAAAAATAAAGCAGCCAGTATTTACCCTGCACAGAAACAATATAACCCACCCAAATCTAACTCTCTCTGCACATGTTATATCTGCCCCACCTGCAGTGCAGCATGGTTTTGCCCAACTGCTAACAAATTTGCTGCTGCGATCAACTCTGAATTACCCCCTTTATCTCTCTCCAAGATTTTATAAATCTCTCCTTATGTGTGGCTGAGATTCCATGATATTTTTTGTTACATTTCATTGAGCGCCTTGTATTCCTCTCAAAGGAGCTGAACAAGACAGGTACAGTAAGGAGATACAGTATTTATAAATCGTTCCCTTTGTGTAACCAAATGTATCAGAATAAGATACAACTTGTGTGTGAGGCAGTAATGTGTCAGGGAACAAAGGGAAAATGAACCATAAAAGGGTTAGTAAAACATTTGTTTTTAAAAATAACATCCTTATGTGTGATCAACCCAAAGGCAGCCGTGTTTGCGCCAGTGTACGCAGGATGTACAAGCGTGTATATTTATGCCCTCCGTACATAGTAACATAGTTAGTGAGTTTTAAAAAAGACAAGTTGTCCATCGAGTTCAACCTAAGTTTTGATCCTATACTGTTATGAATGTAACCAAAGTATACCCGGCCGTAGTAACTCAATACAGTCTTTTTAAATGTTAGATCCCTGGATATCTTTATCAGTTAGAAATTTATCCAATCCATTTTTAAATGAAATTACAGAGTCCGCCATTACTACCTACTCTGGCAAGGTATTCCAGATCCTTACTGCCCTTACTGTGAAGAACCCCTCCTTCGTTGGGTATTCCATTTTTTCTCTTCTAACCTGAGTGTCCACGTGTCCTTTGTATGGGTCTCCTAATAAACATATTGCCTGACAGCTCCATGTATTGTCCCTTCATGTATTTATAATATATTGATAATGTCTCCTCTTAGACGCCTTTTTTCAAGTGTGAACACATTTAACCTGGTAAGCCTTTCCTCGTATTCCAGCGTCTCTAACCCCCTTATCAATTTAATTGCTCGTCCCTGAACCCTTTCTAGCTCTAAGATATCTTTTTTATATTGTGGTGCCCAAAATTGTACACAATATTCAAGATGTGGCCGTAGCAGTGATTTATATAATAGTACGATTACACTTTCATCCTTTGTCTCAGTTACCCATTTTATGCAGGCTAAAACCTTATTTGTCATTGTTGGTGCAATCTGACATTGTAGACTGTTACCTGTATTATCAATGTGCACCCCCAGATCATTTTCTAAAACAGTATCTCCTAAAATCTCTCCCATTTAATTTGTAGGATGCATGGTTATTTTTAGTTCCGAGGTGCATGACTTTACATTTATCTATATTAAATCTCATTCTCCATTTAGATGGCCTAAGTTCCGGTTTGAATAGGTCATTCTGTAGGGACTCTGAATCCTTCACTGAGTTAATTACCCTATACAGTTTAGTATCATCTGCAAAAATTGATACCGTGCTTTCCAGACCTATTCCTAGGTCATTAATAAATAAATTGAACAGTAATGGCCCAAGTACTGACCCCTGCGGTATTACACTGAATACAGTGGCCCAGTTGGAGAAAATCCCATAGTAGTAGTAGTAGTGGTACAGTAATAGGGGATGTAGTCAAAATGTCGACAATGAGAATGTCAGCACACCACAATGTCAGCAGTTACGATGTAGACAGGCAACATGTCGACATTCTCCGAATGTCAATATTGTAATAATGTTAACATTAGGGTTAGGCTGTGGGGGGAGGGTTAGGGTTAGGCTGCCGGCAGGAGGGTTAGGCTGCCAGCAGGAGGGTCAGGCTGCCAGCAGGAGGGTTAGGCTGTGGGCAGGAGGGTTAGGCTGCCGGCAGAAGAGTTAGGGTTACACTCGGGAGGGGAGGGTTAGGCTGCAGCAGGAGGGTTAGGCCACGGCAGGAGGGTTAGGCTGCAGCAGGATGATTAGGCTTGGGAGGGGAGGGTTAGGCTGCAGCAGGAGGGTTAGGCTGCAGCAGGAGGGTTAGGCTTGGGAAGGGATGGTTAGGCTGCAGCAGGAGGGTTAGGCTTAGGAGGGGAGGGTTAGGCTCGGGACGGGAGGGTTATGCCACGGCAAGAGGGTTAGGCTCGGGACGGGAGGGTTAGGCTGTAGCAGGAGGGTTAGGCTTGGGAAGGGATGGTTAGGCTGCGGCAGGAGGGTTAGGCTTGGGAAGGGATGGTTAGGCTGCGGCAGGAGGGTTAGGCTTGGGAAGGGATGGTTAGGCTGCGGCAGGAGGGTTAGGCTGCGGATGGGAGAGTTATGCTGCAGGCAAGTGGGCTAGAGTTAGACTGCGGGAGGGGCGGGTTAGGGTTACGCTGCGCCTGCGGTCAGGAGGGTTAGGCTGAGGGTGGGAGGGTTAGGCACTAAGGGAGAGTTAGGCATTAGGGGAAGGGTTAGGCTGTGGGAGGGAAGGGTTATGCTGTAGACAGGAGAGTTAGGATTAGGCTGCGGACATGAGGGTCAGGGCTAGGCTGTGGGGTGGAGGGTTATACTTCAAGTAACAAGAGCTAACATAAGTGGGATTGCTATTGTATGAATAGTTACAAAAGAAACCTTGATCTATTTAATTATATATTTTGGATTGTGAGTTGGGGTGCGCCTCTAATATCATCCATTTCAACCCTAATACTGGCCTTGGGTATACAGTTCTACACATTGGTGTTATTTTATTATTCTTACACACTCATGATATCGGAATGCTGGAGGATCCCTCTGAATAATGCTCCCTTGACGATCAGCTGAAAAATCCAGAGCCAAAGATGCCGTGATGTGCTTTGTCTCGTCCACATCATTGTGAGTGGGGTACGCTCTCTAACTTTTCACCATAGAAGCAGACAAACAACGGAAGTTGCTCGGTCATTCCTGGAGATAATTATGTATCAGGTGCTGGAAAAAGGGAGGGGTCACACACAAACAACAGATAGAGAGGGGCGGGGTGCAAATCCCCACCCTTAAATTTCCCTTCAGCACACTAAAAATTACCTGTAACCATACCAGAACCTATCTGGTAATAGAAATTCAGAGAATTGGTCACACATGTTAGCAAACGCAAGTTTAAGCTGCTGAGCCACTTCACGGCTTATAATTATCTCCAGAAATGACCGAGCTGCTTGTGTGTGAGAGGCATTGAATGGGAGCAGTATTTGGAAGGCATGCTGTTCCTTGTAGTGCCACAGGGAGATCCTGGGTGTGGCTCCCAGGTAAGTTAGCGCTCTGTCTGGATGTGTTTTAGTAATAGCCTTTATCATGAGACCTACTGTGACAAATTACATGGCCCTATGTGGGCACTGCTATTATGTAGTGTTAGGACTGCTGATATCGGAGAAGCCATGAAGTGGCTCAGCAGCTAAACATGCGTTTGCAAACATGTGTGACTAATTCTCTGAATTTCTATTACCAGATAGGTTCAGGTATGGTTACAGGTAATTTTTAGTGTGCTGGGGGACATTTGGGGGTGGGGATTTGCAACCCCCCCCCCCCCCCTTTTCTGCCTGTTGTTTTTCACCATAGAAGCCAAAGATACCTTTATGGGCCTGGTTCATCTCACGACCACAGTGAGGGGGTACAACCTCATTGGAGCACATAGCCAATTTAGGATCACTGTTGGTATTTCAAATGTAAAGAAACCTTGTTTTACATGTCTTAATATTAAATGTGAGTCTTGGTACGCTCCTATCACACAAAATATTACTTATCTGCCACTCCCACAGTCACGAAATATATTTTTGGACTGCGATATTGTAGTTTAAAACTATGGGGGTAATTCAGCCCTGATCGCTAGGCTGCGTTTTTGTACAGCCTGCGGTCAGGTCCGAACTGTGCATGTGTATGCACCGAAATGCGCAGGCACAACGGACCGCAGCAACGGGGATCGGTGCATAGCGACGGGATGGTGCGATAAAAGAGATTGCACGGGCGATCACAAGGAGATTCACAGGAATAGAGCGTTTGTGGGTGGCAACTGACCGTTTTCAGGGAGTGTCTGTAATAACGCAGGCGTGTCCAAGCGTTTGCAGGACGGGTGTCTGACGTCAATTTCGGGACCGGACAGGCTGAAGTGATCGCAGCGGCTGAGTAAGTCCAGAGCTACTCAGAAACTGCAAAAAACTTTTTCGTCCCGCTCGGCTGCACAGGCGTTCGCACACTTGCAAAGCGAAAATACACTCCCCTGTGGGCGGTGACTATCTGATCGCAGCAGTGCAAAAATCGCCTGCTAGCGATCAGGTCTGAATCAGGCCCTATATTACACATTTTTTGTATTTTGTGTTTTACACGCATCACGTCATCTTAATCTGGAGTTAAGCATGGGATGAAAATGTAAAGAAATTGAAGACAGAAAAAGGAACGTACTGTATATCACATATCATTTTTATGTACTATTTCTTATGCGCCTAGGGTTGTGCTCCTTCCACCTTCTCACTTTGTTTTGTATTGTATCTTGATGTGTGGCGACACTACAGCGAGGAACACTATGTAAGGCAGATTTATTTAGCGCCAGTGCAGTTCTCTAACCTCTTTTGTAACTCTAGTGGTGGATTTCCTACTAGGCATGTGAGGCACCTGCCTAGGGGTGACACTTGCTGAGGGGGGGGGGGGGGGGGGGGCGCACGGCATACTCACTTGCATGAATGCCCTGCTAGGCTGCTGGCCAGATGATTCTTATTTTATGTCATAACGACATTGTTTTATTTTGTAATTGGTGTGTGTGTGTAGGGTGTGTGTGTAGGGGGTAGTGGGGGGGGGGGGGGCAATGGTCAGTAAATTGTGGTGGTGGAGGGGGGGTGAGGGAGGTTGGGGCATTGACGTGATGGGGGAGCGACTAGCCTGACCCCTAAATTCACCCCTGATCACAGGTGTGACCCAGAAGTGATGATCTCGTTACTGCCGGAACCGGAAGACGCTGCTAGTGCCGCCGAAGCCATTTTGAGCAGGTATATCACCGCTGGGTCACCTGAGACAATAGGTCGACATTCTAACTTGTCGACATGTTGTCCCTGTCTACATGATGAATGTCACCATGGTTGCCGGAGACTTTATGACCATGCCAACATCATGACTGCCGACATATCAAACCACACCCGAGTAGCAGCACTAGTAGTACTGTAATGTCATTTTATAAAATATACTTTATACCTTAGCACAAATCTATCTGTTAAATTATATGAATCGCAACAATACTGGTTGACAAGAAATATGCGTATGCGCCTTACAGGCCGTGCTGGCTGCAAAGCAAACAGACGTGTGCGCTTAGGGGGATATTTACCAGGGCCGGATCTAGACTAAAAAATAGGGGCGTGGCTTCACAGAGAAGGGGCGTGGTCAGTTATGTCCCCTGTAGAGTTGTGCCCCTTAGTTGCGCCGTGCCCCCAGTACTGTGCCCCCTGTAGAGTTGTGCCCCATAGTTGTACCGCTTAAAAAATAAAATAAAAAATAAAAATAAATGAATACTTACAATCCCCGCTCCTGCTTCTCGACCGCTGCTGTCCTCCGTCTCCGGCCGCCGGCGCCGCTCCTCTGATCTATGAGAGAGACGTCATGACGTCTCTCCCATAGCATCGCATAGACACTAGAGGTCAATTATGACCCCTAATGTCTATGTGCCGCTCCCACAATTATAGTGCGGTGCGCAATGACTTCATCGCGCACTGCACAGCACTGCATCTACCGAGCACTGGGGGGCACCAGAAGCAGATCTTGCCACAGTAGCGGCACCCTCCGGACGGCGGCAGTGCCCTCCGGAAGGCGGTTCCCCGGGCAAAAATCCTGTGTGCCCGTAGCAAGATCCGCTACTGATATTTACAAACGTGCGGGTTTGCAGAAGTGGAGAGGCTGGGATATTTGCAGGAATCTGGAGTAGACTCTGTTACTGTGCTGTTACTACTGTTATCAGTAATATGTGAACTTTGTTGTTAGATTTCACTTTTGCACCAGATTGCTCGCCTGTTTTACAGCCGTAGAAGTATCCGTGAGCCACATCCATATTTACTGCAGGTTCTCCCTTAGCCGCTGTCGCTGATGCTGAATTTAATAAAATAATTACAGGAGTTATGTGATAAGTGAGTTCAATATACAGAAGTCCCGGAGACAGGCTCTAAACAATAATTACCCGTGAGGTCGTTTGTCTAGATAAAGGCAGCGTCTTGTTACAGCTTATTGCAAATTCGCCGCTCGCCTGCTTACTGGCATCGCCACAACACAGGTCTGTGCGCAGAAGCCGACCTCAGAGTATGCTCACTAATATCTCCGGTCATTGTGTTTCATCCGTCGGCACTTTGTAGCAGAGCAGTAACCGGTCACACTGTCCATGATGTTCACATGGATTGGAAAATATGGTTATACAGGAATCTATGGTGGGAAACCATAAAGATGTAGCAGCCCTCTCGATAGCTACTCTCTGAGGAAAAAATCTTGGCCAGATTGAGGTGTATTGCTCACGCGCAGCACGCTGCAGGGGTGGACTGGCACAGGGGTACAGGGGAAACTACCCGGGGGCCCCATCCCATCCTCTAGGGATCAGGTTCCAGATTGTGCACATGAATTATATATTATCAGGGATATTCAATTACCTCGACTTGCTGTCGGGTGTAATGTATCACCGGGGGGGTATCAGCCAGCACGTGCCACAGCTTATCGGGGATTTTGTTTCACCTGCCTGCGGCAGGCGAAGGAAAATCCCAGATAACAGCCCCATGTTCAACCGAAAACGGGGCTATTTCACCCGAAAACACACAGGTTTCACTGAACCTGTGTGTTTTTTACGGGTGTAAATGCACTTTTTACCGGCCGAGCTAATCGAATAGCCTAACCGCAACACCTGAAGAAACATCGGGGGGGTTTACATCCGATGTCTCTTTGGGGCAAATTGAATAGCCATATATATGTTACCTTAAGTCGCACAGGACTATGGTCTATATTCTAAACTGCATTTCTGTTATTAATCTGGTGCATTATCATGCATGGACTAACAGCATTTACTATATATATATATATATATATATATATATATATATATATAAAATATGTGGTTGGTCCGGCACTCCAATATACACCCTGCAGCTGTACCAGGTGCCCTCACATCCGTGAGGAATAAACAGTTGCTGGTATGTGCGGCACTCAATTTCACAGTAAGTTGAAACGTTGATGTCTACCTGTGGTCCCGTCTGATCCTTAAATCCCAGGGTGCCACACACACCAGCAACGATATATATATATATATATAGTAGAAAGTTTGAGTCCGGCACTCACAATATTTGAGTCCGGCACTCACAATGACAAAAAACAACAGTGTGTCGGGTGCCCCATTAACACCTATGGCTAGGTGTAGTATATAGAAACGGCAGTATTGGCACTCCGGACCTTGACAGATAAATCACACACAGGCAGATGTATGTATGGTCGACGTTTCAGGGACCGTGCTCCCTTATATCAAGACATGTCTTGATAAAAGGGAGTACGGTCCCTGAAACGTCGACCATACACACATGTGCCTATGTGTGATTTATTTGTCAAGGTCCGGAGTGCCAATTCTGCCGTTTATATATATATACATATATATATAAAAGGGCCCAGGCCATACACTCTCTAATGGTTAACAATAGCAATACCCTGGCCTTGTTATAAAAAAAAAAAAAAAAGAGGTAGAATGTGTAAATACTTTAGAAATGTGTTGAACAAACTGTAGTACCGCCATTTTCACATTTTGTCACACGATGCTCTAAGCTCACATTATGCCACTGTGCCCCGGTTCACATTTGGGCATTAACTACTCGCCGCAAATTATGTAACATGGAGGAGATGCCTAGATGGCTAACGTTCCTACCTGTACTAACTGTGACCTCACAAATGGATCAGATGCCTTCACAAATGTTGTCAGGATTTGGGTAAAAATTATTCCAAACCCAAGAGGTGGCTTTTTTGGTCTTATGCCCAGGCATCACAGTGGCTTTCATTTTATCACAGGCAAGAACTGCAGCTGCTGGTAGCTGACTTACAGACACAACAACATTATCAACATCCTCATCCTCAGTGTCAGATAGTAGTAGTAAACACATACTCCCCTCATCCTGTTCCACTTCCACATAAGCATCCTCAACTTCTATTATGTCCTCATCACCATCTTTACCCTACATGTGCAGATGGTGCAGAAATGGTGAAAGGAGGTCAAAGAGGTTTCTTTATGAGGACAGTGTGAGAAATGTCAGACTCACACATATCTAACGTGGACACTTCTAGACTCTCCTCAGGAATGTGTGACGGTTCTGAACACACAGTTTGTTCTATTGACTTAGTGGTTTTCAGTTTTTTTACACCACTTCTAGACTTTGAGTGAAAAGGCTGTCAAAGTCGAAAAATATTGCAGTACACACATCAAGTACAAACTACACACATATGGCCTCCGTGCGCGTACTTATTCTGCCGTGCGTGCACATATTCGCAATTTGCGTATGGTCGCTCCCGCGGTCCTGCGTATTAGAGCGTGGTATGAGTATTTATGGTAGTGTTTGTAGTCGCATGGAAAAGCCATAAAACACATTACATATTTAATCCAAATAGTGCAAAATGTACACATAGTCTCCCGGCATCACACCAGCTAGTTACTACAGTTTAAATGGTATCAGAACAAAGGGATTCACCTTTACAGGATAAGAGGGGACAGAACAAGGTTATAAGGTGGTGTTTGGTATCCAGCTGTAGGGTATTTTAAGGGCATTATTCCGGTGTTGGTTTGCAGAAGATCGCACGCTCCTGCGAATAGTTATGCGCAGGAGCAGAATATAGATATTAACTGTGTTTACTGTACATTTGGTATGCGGCGGGAACCCAGAGGAGACCACTTGCAAGGGCACCTGGAACAGACATCGCCCACCTATTCAAACCAACCTATGACCTCTCCTGTACTGTAAATGACCATCCCTGTGTCCAATGGACAAAGAGATTACAGTATCCATTGTGTTAGGTTTTGGAATATTGTATAAAAGAGCCAGCTGCATGCCCGGCCAGTACACAGACTCTGAAGGTCATCTACCTTGATGACTGAGGACCAGACTGGGAAGCGCAGGCGAAACCAAACACGTATGTACCATTGATTGTAGCCATTCTTCTATTGTATTGTATTGTATTGTATTGTTTATATTGTAACCCCCTGCAAGTAAAGAACTGTTGGTGGGTTAGACCCCAACCTAGTTTTATATTACAATTGGTTTTGTGTCCCATTTCCTTGCTAAGGTTTAAAGTGTATTTACAGCCACTCGGGCTGCTGCATTGTGCTAACAGCGTGTAGGCTTGTGTACACAAACTGTGTAGTCACTACGCCCTTTCAGCGTACATACGCTGAGTGCGGACACTGTACGATCTTGTGAAAGGTTAATTACAGAGGCCGCAGCGGCTCAATATTAAAGTGTATCAAGTGTTTTTAAAGTATAAGCTTTTTAGTCCTGTAAGTAAACCGACGTTTACAAGGCCTTGCAAAGAAGGTGCTTCACGAACAGTTGCAGAACCTCCACTCATAAATAAACCCCAAGGCCTGAGCCTTTCCTTGCCAGTGCATGTGGAGAATGGCATGTTGGCAATTTTATGTTTTCTGCACCAAACCATCCCTTTATAAGAGGTGTTTTTTTTAACCAATATACAGTATATTGGGGTTTGATTTTAGATGCCCTGACACTAGGCCCATACACACTAGCCAATTTTGAGCTCAAAGTAGCTCACTTTTGGCGTTTTGAGCTACTTTGAGCTCAAACTCGGCCAGCGTGTATGGCCAATGAGTGGTGAGAGCTGATGCATGCTTCTACATCATCGCTGGCTGCTGCCGTCCGTCGGGCTGTTTGAACAGCCGAGTGAAGCACTTTCCACGGTCTTCTACTGTGGAAAGTGCTTCACTCCCCCCCGTGAACATGGCTGGGCACAGGGAAACTCGCTCAGTGTGTATGCACTGAGCTATTTTCCTTCCAGCGATGTTCACATCATTGCTGTTCATACACGCTGTGCAAAAACGCTCAGTGTGTATGCACCTTTAGACCCGCTATACCTTTGAGTATCAGCTTTAGTAGATGATGTTGCTGGACTAGCATTGTCATCATGACTTGTGGTAGCAGCTGCTGCACTAGTATGTGGTTGCTCTTCTCTAAACTGATCGTTATCAATTTTTCAATTCACCGATCACTACGTGGATCACAGGGCTTATAGATACAGATAAACAAAGCACACTAGGGTAAAGTGCACCAAAAAGTACAAACAATAGATCATTTTGTTTTCTGTCTTTTAACTTACAGCTTGGTTCAAACTGCATGTATCACAGGGCTTATAGATGCCGTGAACAATGCACACTAAGGTAAAGCACACCAAAAAGTAGAAACAATATATATATATATATATATATATATAATTTTTTTACTTGCAGCTCGGTTCAAACTGCATGTATCACAGGGCTTATGCATGCATGTGAATAAAGCACACTAGGGTAATGTGCACCAAACAGTACAAACAATTGATAGATCAATTGTTTGTACTGTATATATAATTTTTCTGTTTTTTAACTTGCTGCTCGGCTCAAACTGTAGATTACAGAGCAAACTATAGAGCGTACCAAACAGTACAATTTACATCAGTGTACAGCGCAGCATACAGCAGCCCCCGTCAAGCAGCGTGCCCCTATATACACATCACTACACAGAGCACAGCCACTATTGAATCTGGAATCTCTGAATGGACACAGCACAGCCAAAACAGCAGAGTATAATGCAGCAAACAGCAGTGTGAGTTGAGTGAAATGGTGCCGAGTCCTGGCCGTGGAGCATCTAAGAAATCCAAGTCACGCAAGAATCCGATGCCGGGAGGATGGCGTTCGGCCTCGAGGTGGGATCCGAGTCTGGTGGCAACACCCCGGTGTTTGAAGTGTATTCCAAGGAATCCAAGCCACTCATCTCTAATCCAAACCTATAAATATCTGGATCAAATTGAATGTGTGTAAGTTCTGTGGATAGAATGTCCCCACCAGACCTCACAACATTTTTCAAACACATTGGCCGCATGCTGGAGACATTGTGGGCAAATGGGGTCTTCGCCATGCATCTAGAGGAACTGTCCCAAATGACTACTTTGTTTAAATAAAAGTTGCAGAAGCTCTGCACTCACCGTAATACACAATGGGGGTGTAGCTCATATATTGATCAATACATGTAAGCGGGGTGGTCTTCTGTTTGCCGGCGGTCGGGCTCCCGGCGCTCAGTATACCGGCGCCGGGAGCCCGACCGCCGGCTTACCGACACTTATTTTCCCTCGTGGGGGTCCACGACCCCCATAGAGGGAGAATAAAATAGTGTGGCGCGCGTAGCGCGCCACCGTGCCCTCATTTGCGCTCGCCAAGCTGTCGGTAAGCCGGCGGTCGGGCTCCCGGCGCCGGGATGCTGGTCGCCGGGAGCCCGACCGCCGGCCACCCGTAGTGAACCCATGTAAGCGTGCTGCCCAGTCTAAGGACACCATTTTTCTGCAAGTCCTACTCTATCACGCAGAATTATAAGCATGGCAATTGCTATCACATCAGAATTAATGTAAGATATGCTTCCTGGTTTAATGCTCACCTGCTCGCTGGCTTTTAAAGGTGAGACACCAAGCATTAGCCATAAAACACCAAAGAAAACAGCTGACATACTTTGGATTAAATAAGCTAACACTCGGGTGCATGAGAAGATGTGACCACTAAGGGATTATTTAAGAAGTCATTGATCTGCTGCTCCCACCACTCCTGTATCTGAGGTGCATGTGGTATATGACTACATTGTTTAAATGAGAATCACAGAGTCTCTGCACTCACCGTTATAAACAATGGGTTTTTTATTCATATATTGATCAATACATTTAAGCGTGCAGCCCCCGTCAAGGGACCCCATATATTTATCAACGTCAGTAGTTTCCTTGGCAAGTTCAGATGTACTGAAACATATATATGAATCAATGAGACATATTATCACCATGATCACATACCAAATAGCTGCAACATAGACAAAGTACTACCCTGCTTCCCTGCCTTTGATGTGCAATGCTATATGACAGATGTAACAAACTGAATATATCACCGGCGTCTTCAGAAACTTTTCCTAAAGTTTAGTCTCCCTGGTCCTACTGCCTGCATTCAGCATATATTCAGTGGGCTATCTAGTGCCCTTCTAGGCCAGTCCTCCTCTTATGGACATATTTATCACAATCCGCGGATGGGATGTGATAAATTTGCCCAAATCCGCAATGCAATATTTGAATACATCTCAAGTAGTGATGTGCACCGGACATTTTTCGGGTTTTGTGTTTTGGTTTTGGATTCGGTTCCACGGCTGTGTTTTGGATTCGGACGCGTTTTGGCAAAACCTCCCTGAAAATTTTTTGTCGGATTCGGGTGTTTTTTTACAAAAAAAACCTCAAAAACAGCTTAAATCATAGAATTTGGGGGTCATTTTGATCCCATAGTATTATTAACCTCAATAACCATAATTTCCACTCATTTCCAGTCTATTCTGAACACCTCACACCTCACAATATTATTTTTAGTCCTAAAATTTGCACCGAGGTCGCTGGATGACTAAGCTAAGCGACCCAAGTGGCCGACACAAACACCTGGCCCATCTAGGAGTGGCACTGCAGTGTCAGACAGGATGGCAGATTAAAAAAATTGTCCCCAAACAGCACATGATGCAAACAAAAAAAGAGGTGCACCAAGGTCGCTGGATGGCTAAGCTAAGCGACCCAAGTGGCCGACACAAACACCTGGCCCATCTAGGAGTGGCACTGCAGTGTCAGACAGGATGGCACTTCAAAAAATAGTCCCCAAACAGCACATGATGCAAAGAAAAAAAGAGGAGCACCAAGGTCGCTGGATGGCTAAGCTAAGTGACCCAAGTGGCCGACACAAACACCTGGCCCATCTAGGAGTGGCACTGCAGTGTCAGACAGGATGGCAGATTTTAAAAATTGTCCCCAAACAGCACATGATGCAAAGAAAATAAGAGGCGCAATGAGGTAGCTGTGTGACTAAGCTAAGCGACCCAAGTGGCCGACACAAACACCTGGCCCATCTAGGAGTGGCACTGCAGTGTCAGACAGGATGGCACTTCAAAAAATAGTCCCCAAACAGCACATGATGCAAAGAAAAAAAGAGGTGCACCAAGGTCGCTGGATGGCTAAGCTAAGCGACCCAAGTGGCCGACACAAACACCTGCCCCATCTAGGAGTGGCACTGCAGTGTCAGACAGGATGGCAGATTATAAAAATTGTCCCCAAACAGCACATGATGCAAAGAAAAAAAGAGGTGCAATGAGGTAGCTGTGTGACTAAGCTCAGCGACCCAAGTGGCCGACACAAACACCTGGACCATCCAGGAGTGGCACTGCAGTTTTCTAGCGAGAGGATGAGTGCTTTCATCCTCATGTGAAGCTGAACCACTAGCCATGAACATAGGCCAGGCCCTCAGCCGTTCCTTGCCACTCCGTGTCGTAAATGGCATATTGGCAAGTTTACGCTTCTCCTCAGACGATTTTGATTTAGATTTTTGGGTCATTTTACTGAACTTTATTTTTTTGGCTTTTACATGCTCTCTACTATGACATTGGTCATCGGCCTTGGCAGACGACGTTGATGGCATTTCATCGTCTCGGCCATGACTAGTGGCAGCAGCTTCAGCACGAGGTGGAAGTGGATCTTGATCTTTCCCTATTTTACCCTCCACATTTTTGTTTTCCATTTTTTAATGTGTGGAATAATATGCCAGTAATATATCAATAGCAATGGCCTACTACTATATATACTGCGCACAGAAACTTAAATACACCACAGGTATGGATGGATAGTATACTTGACGACACAGAGGTAGGTAGAGCAGTGGCCCACTGTACCGTACTGCTATATATTATATACTGGTGGTCAGCAAAATTATGCACTGTCCTACTACTATATATATACTGCGCACAAAAACTTAAATGCACCACAGGTATGGATGGATAGTATACTTGACGACACAGAGGTAGGTAGAGCAGTGGCCTACTGTACCGTACTGCTATATATTATATACTGGTGGTCAGCAGTATTATGCACTGTACTCCTACTATAAACTACAATGCAGCACAGATATGGAGCGTTTTTCAGGCAGAGAACGTATAATACTGGTGGTCACTGGTCACTGGTCAGCAAAACTCTGCACTGTACTCCTCCTATATAGTACTGGTGGTCCCCAGTCCCCACAATAAAGCAGTGTGAGCACAGATATATGCAGCACACTGAGCACAGATATTTGCAGCACACTGAGCACAGATATTTGCAGCACACTGAACAAACTGAAAGAACGCCAATGCACGAGTGAAAATGGCGGTGACGCGCGGCTCCTTATATAGAATACGAATCTCGCGAGAATCCGACAGCGGGATGATGACGTTCGGGCGCGCTCGGGTTAACCGAGCAAGGCGGGAAGATTCGAGTTTGCCCCGGAACCGTGTAAAATGGGTGAAGTTCGGGGGGGTTCGGATTCCGAGGAACCGAACCCGCTCATCACTAATCTCAAGGATGTGTCAAATATCACATGCAGGGACAGAGCTTGCAAGAAAGCCCTTGCGAATCCTCTTACCGCACTTCTCAAGGTATTTTTCTTAAAAAATACCCAGAGCATGTGACTGCACATGCACTACAAAGCCCCCCCACCCCGCCCTCGTCATCTGATCTTGTGCTCTGCTGTGACCCGCAGTGCTGTAAAGTGCTTCACAGCATCTGAGTTCACTTTACTACACCGGGGGATCAGAGCAGGAGCACAGCGATCAGCTCACCAGCTGCTCTCACCAGATCACCAATCACTGGTCCCTGGGTGCAAGTATTACTTTTATGGGGGTTTTTTACTTTTATTTTTTTACACATTGATCAGCCTGTGGTCTATCAGACAGACATGGCTGATCACAGGGGCTGGATCCAAGCTCAGCCTTCCCTGCCAGGAGGAAAGGAAGGCTGTGCAGGAGCTGGGGAACTGGAGGGAAGCCCTATTAAAGCTATCTGAAGATAGCGTTATTATCACAGAGCTCCCTCCGGTATTTTTTTTACAATTTCATTTTAGTAAATTCGGCCAGATCATATTTCTCATTTTGAAGTATGGAAAATGCGATCAATTGGTTACTGAAAAAATGCAAATTTAAGAGCTTGGAGGAGAATTTTGCAAATTCTCCTCCAATTGCCCATTAGTACATTTAGGTGATACTAAAATAATGTGAAACCAAAAACACCCTATTTTAGTAAAAATAATTTTGATAAATATGCCCGTTTGTCAGTTAGCTTTAAATGTTTCTCACCTGAAACCATCCAAGTGGATCCTTCTTTCCCTGTTACTCCCCCAACTCCCGTCCATCTCACTCCTTCTCGTTTATAGCTCCTGCTCTCTTATTTCCCCACTTCTTAATTAACCTCTTTCAGAAAAGAAACAAGTGCTGGAGAAATTTGCATATCTCTCTTAAAGGTCAGTCTACCATGCACACTTGGCAGTTGTATCTCATTACCCAATGATAATATACAGCGTCTGATCCTGCGCTCATCTTCCTAAATTCAATCTCAAATACAGAGATGAAAAATAAACATTTCCGATTCGGTTTTACTCCGATATAACCAGCTAAGATTATATAAGAACCTGGAAGGCTCTGCAAATCTTGTTTCTCTGCATCAGGACATTATAATGCTGCAGGAATGAGTGTATGATGTAAATGTGGGGGGCGGGAGGGGGGGGGGTATGGATTTACAGGATTAGCCGTAGCAGTCATAAATCACCCAGAAATCTTTCCCATGTCAATCCAGCAACTTCTGTTCTCTGTGCATTAGCAGGCCATCATGTTACCATTAGACGTAGCGGTGCGCACACGGCTTCACCAGTTCAGCGCGGCGTCCGGGGAGAGGGCATTAACAAGCTGTCCTCCACCGCAAGCAGCCTTAAAAAGTACCTGACTCTAGTCCTAAGCTAGCCTTGACCCAGCATAGAGGTCCTGGCTGCGCTTACAAGCTAACATTAATCAAACAAGGTCTCAATTTGTAGATCAATACAAGCCAATTAGACTGCTCCCTGCAGGGGCTAGGCCCTGGGGACAGCCGCTGACCTCTGACCTGTGGGCTTTATGGCCTGTGTGCACAGATGCTTCGTGTAAATGATAGTAACTCACCTTATTTCATTAAGAGCACATGCAGTCATATCATAAAGACAACAATTGTTTCAGCACCCAGAGAATTATGGGTCTGAATTTGTGATCAATACAGGACATGAGAAATATACCGCAAGCATATCTGCACGCTGTAGCCCTGTCTGTGCTTTCTCTATACATGTATTCTGGCTGGAAATGGCCATTGTACGGCAAACGCCGACTTCACTGAGATTCACTAAAGATTTCACTGCCAAAATAACGGTTCTAAGTCACAGGCAGCTGCAATTACTCTGGATCTATAATATACAGTGTATGGTACGCGAAGCTGACGTAGGTCCGCGCACTGGCAACGGGGCTTATTCTTGTCTCAAAGTTATACCCCCTTACCTATTTATTTATTAAATAGTGTGCCAGTGATATAAGCTCTTTTATCAGCATCTCACCGTGGCAATAACAGAATAATATCATTACACTTTAAATTAATGAAAAATGAAAACTATTTTTATCATTTTTATACTTTTAACTTTTTAACGTTCTTATTTTTTATTTTTATTTTTGCTGAAAGACCAAATCTAGGCTCCTTATGGGCCAGTGTAATGTAGACATGTAGAAAAAATGCTGCCAGTTATTTATATAATCACTAAACAGACATTATTACTGTTACAGATGAGCGGGTTCGGTTCTCTGAGAATCGAACCCTACCGGACTTCACTACCCGAGCACGGATCCGAGTCCGTCTCGGGTTTTCCCGCCAGACTCGGAAACCAGAACGAGGCAAAACGTCATCATCCCGCTGTCAGATTCTCACGGGGGTTTATATTCCATATAAGGAGCCACGCGTCGCCGCCATTTTCACTCCGGCATTGGAGAGTGTAGAGAGAGGACGTGTCTCCATCCTCAGTGTCTGTGCGGGAGGGAAAGTAGAGTGGCGATTCCAATTCCAATGCTGTCTTGTGCTGCATCAGTCCAGTCACAGTGGTGGTGTCCTCTGCCGACATATGTCCAGTGCTGCTGTATAAGTCCAGTCCAGTGGTGCTGTGTTGTGCTGCATCAGTACAGTGGTGGTGTCCCTGTGCTGCTGTATAAGTCCAGTGATACTGCCGTATATCTCAAGCGGTACTGCCGTATAAATCCAGTGATGCTGCCGTATATGTCCAGTGGTACTGCCATATAATTCCAGTGATACTGCCGTATATGTCCAGTGGTACTGCCATATAATTCCAGTGATACTGCCGTATATGTCCAGTGGTACTGCTGTATAAATTCAGTGATACTGCCATATATGTACAGTGGTACTGCCGTATATGTTCAGTGGTAATGACGTATAAATCCAGTGGTACTGGCGTATAAATCCAGTCCAGTGGTACTGCAGTATAAATCCAGTAATACTGCCGTATATGTCCAGTGGTACTACCATATAAATCCAGTCCAGTGATACTGCCGTATATGTCCAGTGGTACTGCCTTATATGTCCAATGATACTACCATATATGTCCAGTGGTACTGCCGTATAAATCCAGTCCAGTGATACTGCCGTATATGTCCAGTGGTACTGCAATATAATTCCAGTGATACTGCCATATATGTCCACTGGTACTGGCGTATAAATCCAGCCCAGTGATACTGCCATATAAGTCCAGTGATACTGTCATACAAGTCCAGTGGTACTGCCTTATATGTCCAATGGTACTGCCGTATAATTCCAGTGGTACTGCCATAAAATTCCAGGGTTACTGCTGAATAATTCCAGTGGTGCTGCCGTATAAGTCCAGTGGTGCTGACCTGTGCTATATATTATTTACTCCAAATAAAGGGGTTATTAATATTTAATCCAAATAATTTTTACAGGGTTTGCCCTGTGTGGTGTAGAGGTACGCTCTTCTGTACTGCATATTGTTATATAATTCCAGAAAAATAATGGAGAACAAAAATTTGGAGGATAAAATAGGGAAAGATCAAGAACCACTTCCTCCTAGTGCTGAAGCTGTTGTTGTTGCTGCTGGGAGTCAATCGTCATCCCAGAGGGGAAGTCGGAAGACCACTTGTACTCCTTCAACTAAGCAAATGACTGTCCAACAGTCCTTTGCGAGGAAGATGAAATATGACAGCAGTCATCCTGTTGCAAAGTGTATAACTGAGGCCTTGACAGCTACTGTATGTTGGTGTTAGACGTGCGTCCGGTATCCGCCATTAGTGCACTGGGACTGCAGTGCCAACCCTAGATGGGCCATGTGTTTCTGCCGCACACTTGTGTCGCTTAGCTTAATCATACGCTACCTCATTGCACCTCTTTTACTTCTTTGCATGATGTGCTGTTTGGGGACTAGTTTTTTGTAAGTGCCATCCTGTCTGCCACTGCAGTGCCACTCCCAGGTGGGCCAGGTGTTTGTGCAACACACTTGTCTCGCTTAGCTTAGCCATCCAGCGACCTTGGTGCACCTCTTTTACTTCTTTGCATGATGTGCTGTTTGGGGACTGTTTTGTTCATATGTTTGTAAATCCAGTCATCAGGACACAGAGACATGTGAGTTCACTACTGTGCTGCTTTATTCCATCACCAACTACAGGCACACTGTACACTGGACCACCCACTTCCCAGCATCCCCCTGGTCCTAGGGACCATCACTGAAGATTCAGGCTTACACATGTTAGTAAGGGAGTGTCTACAAATATTAAGCATTCTAATACACTAACATCACATCCTCTTTTCTTTAAAGATAAGCCCTATACGCTTCAATGCAACAATTAACAACGTCATATTAAGAACATCATCTAACACGTTTCAATGAGTCTCTCAGGTCTGCGTATTTCCCTTTTGGGTCTTTCATACACAGTCTGTGTTTCATCAACCATGTTGGACCTTTCTAGAATCGTGGTTTGTTCACCATTATGAGGATCATCATACATGTCAGATGAAGGGTATTCTTCAGTCATATTGTCTTCATTATGGTTAGGTTGAGATCTTAAATCCACCCGATTTCTTCTTACTTCCGTTCCATGCTCTGTACGTACAGTATAAGATCTTGGTGCTACTTGTGCTTGCACAATACCTTTCTGCACCCAAATACCTTTCTCATGATCTCTGATACGGACTTGGTCACCCGATTTTAGATCAGATAAGTGTTTTGTTCGTCTGTCATGGAACAGTTTCTGTTTCGCCTGTTGACGTTCCTTAGGCAGTCTGACCAACGCTGAGTTATGTGTATTAAGCAGTTCATTATGTATTGGGAGATTTGCTCTAATTCTCCTTCCCATCAGCATTTGTGCAGGAGAAAGTCCATTCTGTAAAGGTGTACTGCGGTAGATTAAAAGACTTTTGTAGAAATCTTCTTTACCTTCTTGAGCTTTTTTCATGAGACTCTTTACAGTTTTTACTGAACTTTCCACCAACCCATTTGAGCGTGGATAGTGGGGACTTGACGTAGTATGAACAAATTCCCACTCATCAGCAAATTGTCTAAATTCAGCACTGGAAAACTGAGGACCATTGTCAGTGAACACTTCCATAGGAACACCATGCCTAGCAAAGATTGACTTCATGCAATTGATTACGGCTTTACTAGTAGTTGTATGTAGTGTCTTCACCTCAGGGTAGTTAGAGTAATAATCAGTCACAACAATGTTTGTTTTCCCATTACAATCAAACAAATCTGCGACAACTTTCTGGTACGGTCTCTCTGGCACGGCTCGACTTGTTGTTTTGGTCTATACGTAAGACATAATTCACATGTAGCTGTAGTCTGTGCTATGTCTTGGTTCATTCTTGGCCAATACATAACTTCACGCACTCTCCGCTTACATTTTTCTTCTCCTAAGTGGCCTTCATGTATCTTGCACTGCATAGTTTTTCTTAGTCGTGCAGGTATTACAAACCTATTGCCTTTGTAAATAATACCATCGACAACTGTAAGGTCACTGCGGTACATCCAATAATCATGAATAGACAGCGGGCACGCATGTTTTTCTGCTGGCCAACCTTTCAGAATGATATCTTTCAACACTTTCATTGTGTCATCTGTCTCAGTTTCTTTCCTAATCTGTTCTTGTCTTGCAAGAGACACTGTAGAGAAGCTACGATCAAATTAACATAGGCTTCTATCTCTTCATCCATCAGACTTTTGGAACCTTCACTTTTGTCCACAGCACGAGAAAGTGTATCAGCAATGTACATGTATTTGCCGGGACAGTACAGCAAGTGTACATCATATTTCTGTAGTCTGATAAGCATTCGTTGAATTCTCATGGGACAGTCATGTAATGATTTAGTCATGATAGCTACCAATGGCTTGTGGTCAGTTTCCACTGTAAATGTTTGACCATACACAAACTGATGAAATCGCTCACATGCATATGTGATCGCTAGAAGTTCTTTTTCTATCTGAGCATACCTTGTTTCAGCACTTGTCAGTGCTCTTGATGCATAGATTACTGGTTGCCATGTATCCTCATGTTCTTGTAACAGCACTTAGCCTAGGCCAAATTGCGAAGCATCTGCTGAAATTCTTATTCTTTTCGCAGGATCGAAGAATTTTAGCACTGGTTGCTCTGTAATGATCTGTTTCAAGTTTTGCCAACTTTCTTCTTGTTCATGTGACCACATCCACTCGTTATCTTTGTCCAAAAACCATCTAAGAGAGGCTGTTCGTTCAGAGAGTTGAGAAATTAACTTTCCTAAGTAAGTAATCATTCCTAGGAATCTTCTGACGTCGTCTTTGTTGTTAGGACGTTCCATGTTCACTATGGCTGATATTTTCCTTGGGTCTGGCTTTACACCTTGATCCGAGACCACGTCGCCCATAAAGGTAAGTGTATTCACGCCAAATTCACATTTGTCCTTGTTTAGCTTTAGATTCACTTTCTTGACAAGTTTCATTACTTGTCTCAATCTAGAATCATGTTCTTCCTTTGTAGATCCCCAGACAATAATGTCATCCATCATTGTTTCAACACCTGGAATATGTTCAAAAATCATGTGTATCTTTTTGTGATATACTTCTGGAGCAGACAATATTCCATATGGTAGTTGAAGAAATCTGTATCGACCTTCTGGTGTATTAAATGTACAAAGCTTTGAGCTGGCCTCATCTAGCTTCATTTGCCAGAATCCTGAATATGCGTCCAATTTACTGAACCATTTTGCTCCCGCAAATTGCGACATGATTTCATCTCTGGTTGGTAGTTTGAAATGTTCTCGTTTAATAGCTTTGTTTAAATCTCTGGGGTCTAGACATATTCTGAGTTGTCCATTTTTCTTTTCAACAATTACTAAGGAGCTTACCCATTCAGTAGGCTCATCAACTTTCTGTATCACACCCAAGGCTTCCATGCGATTTAACTCTTGTTTCAGTTTTTCTCTCAGCGCAAACGGCACTTTTCTACAGGGGTGTACCACTGAAGAAACTTGCGTGTCTATATTTATTTTATGCTCTCCAGGCAAACAACCTAGACCTTCAAACAAGTCTCTGTATTCTGCAAACATCGATTTGCAGTCATCTTCTACTTGTGATGTCACCATAAAAACTTTCTTTAGCAAGCTTAGTTTCTCACAGGAACTTAATCCTAGAATCGGTTGCACATTTTTATCCACAATCAGTAGAGATGTTTTAAACTGTTGTCCCTTATATTTCAGTGTCACTAAGCATGTTCCTTTCACAGGAGTTTCCTTCCCAGTGTACCCTGTAACTTTCACTTTGGCTGGATGAATTTTAGGTTTTACTCTAAAAGTCTTATAGTCTTGAAACGATATTAAATTCACCTGCGCGCCAGTATCAAGCTTAAAGGGAATGACAATCTCGTTCACAGTTAAAGGGACAATCCATTCTTTCTTATCTGCACTGCAAAGTTCAATGCAATCCACAAAGAATTCCTCTGTTTGTTTAACAGCATGCACATTGGTTGTTTCACTTTTAATTTTACAGCATTTGGCAAAGTGATTAAGTCTACCACATTTCATGCAGGTTTTACCATAAGCTGGGCACATTTTAGGATTGTGAGCATTTCCACATCTACTACACATTTCCTTATTAGACTGTGGCTTAGACTGCTTCATTCTTGAGAATGGAGGTTTGCTTGGCTCTGTGTTCTGCACTACATGGACAGCAGCATCAACTTCCTTGTGTAACTTTTTGGCTTGAAATCTAGTTATTTATGCAGATCTACACATAGTCACTGCCTTGTCTAGTGTTAGGTCTTGCTCTCTCAGCAGTCTCTCTCTGAGTCCATTATCAGATATTCCACAGACAATATGATCTCTAATCAGTGAATCCTTTAAATCACCAAACTCACAGGTTTTACTGAGTGATTGCAGCTCTGTAACATACTGATCAAATCCATCTACAGACTTCTGATCACATGTGAAAAACTTATATCTTTCATATGTCACATTTTTCCTTGGCACAAAGTCATCTTCAAACTTTTGCATTATAGAAGATAGCACCATATTCTGCCCCTCAGCAAACTGAAAACTATTATAAATGTCCAGCACATCCTCTCCTATCACATGGAGGAAAATGGATGCCTTCGTTTTGTCAGCCTCTGTATCAGCTCCACATGCAGCAAGATATATATTAAACCTTTGCTTAAATCTTTTCCAGTTTTCAGACAAGTTACCAGACATCAGCATGCCGGATGGAGGAGCTAGTTTATCCATGGTTACTCACTGTTTAAAGAAAGGAGCACACTGCAGGTTTTGCAGATACTGAGTATCACAGCCTTACAGACTGCTGCAGGATTCTGTCACACTCTGAGAGCACTAGCAGTCCAAGTTAAACTTCTTCTGACACCATGTTTTGTTCATATGTTTGTAAATCCAGTCATCAGGACACAGAGACATATGAGTTCACTGCTGTGCTGCTTTATTCCATCACCAACTACAGGCACACTGCACACTGGGCCACCCACTTCCCAGCATCCCCCTTTTCCTAGGGACCATCACTGAAGATTCAGGCTTACACATGTTAGTAAGGGAGTGTCTACAAATATTAAGCATTCTAATACACTAACATCACAGGGACTATTTTTTTTAAGTGCCATCCTATCTGCCACAGCAGTGCCACTCCCAGATGGGCCAGGTGTTTGTGCTGCACACTTGTGTTGCTTAGCTTAGCCATCCAGCTACCTCATTGCACCTCTTTTACTTCTTTGCATGATGTGCTGTTTGGGCACTATTTTTTTTTAAGTGCCATCCTGTCTGCCACTGCAGTGCCACTCCCAGATGGGCCATGTATTTGTGCCACACACTTGTGTCGCTTAGCTTAGCCATCCAGCAACCTTGGTGCACCTCTTTTTTTCTTTGCATCATGTGCTGTTTGGGGATTAGTTGTTTTAAGTGCCATCCTGTCTACCACTGCAGTGCCACTCCCAGATGGGCCAGGTGTTTGTGCCACACACGTGTGTCGCTTAGCTTAGCCATCCAGCGACATTGGTGCACCTCTTTTACTTCTTTGCATGATGTGGTGTTTGGGGACTAGTTTTTTTTAAGTGCCATCCTGTCTGCCACTGCAGTGCCACTCCTAGATGGGCCAGGTGTTTGTGCCACACACTTGTGTTGCTTAGCTATCCAGCGACCTTGGTGCACCTCTTTTTTTCTTTGTATCATGTGCTGTTTGGGACTACTTTTTTTAAGTGCCATCCTGTCTGCCACTGCAGTGCCACTCCTAGATGGGCCAGGTGTTTGTGCCGCATACTTGTGTCGCTTAGCTTAGCCATCCAGCGACATTGGTGCACCTCTTTTACTTCTTTGCATGATGTGGTGTTTGGGGACTAGTTTTTTTTAAGTGCCATCCTGTCTGCCACTGCAGTGCCACTCCTAGATGGGCCAGGTGTTTGTGCCGCACACTTGTGTTGCTTAGCTTAATCATAAGCTACCTCATTGCACCTCTTTTACTTCTTTGCATGATGTTCTGTTTGGGGACTAGTTTTTTTTAAAGTGCCATCCTGTCTGCCACTGCAGTGCCACTCCTAGATGGGCCAGGTGTTTGTGCCACACACTTGTGTTACTTAGCTATCCAGCGACCTTGGTGCACCTCTTTTTTTCTTTGTATCATGTGCTGTTTGGGACTACTTTTTTTTAAGTGCCATCCTGTCTGCCACTGCAGTGCCACTCCCAGGTGGGCCAGGTGTTTGTGCAACACACTTGTCTCACTTAGCTTAGCCATCCAGCGACCTTGGTGCACCTCTTTTACTTCTTTTACTTCTTTGCATGATGTGCTGTTTGGGGACTGTTTTGTTCATATGTTTGTAAATCCAGTCATCAAGACACAGAGACATGTGAGTTCACTGCTGTGCTGCTTTATTCCATCACCAACTACAGGCACACTGCACACTGGACCACCCACTTCCCAGCATCCCCCTGGTCCTAGGGACCATCACTGAAGATTCAGGCTTACACATGTTAGTAAGGGAGTGTCTACAAATATTAAGCATTCTAATACACTAACATCACATCCTCTTTTCTTTAAAGATAAGCCCTATATGCTTCAATGCAACAATTAACAACGTCATATTAAGAACATCATCTAACACGTTTCAATGAGTCTCTCAGGTTTGCGTATTTCCCTTTTGGGTCTTTCATACACAGTCTGTGTTTCATCGACTATGTTGGACCTTTCTAGAATCGTGGTTTGTTCACCATTATGAGGATCATCATACATGTCAGATGAAGGGTATTCTTCAGTCATGTTGTCTTCATTATAGTTAGGTTGAGATCTTAAATCCACCCGATTTCTTCTTACTTCCGTTCCATGCTCTGTACGTACAGCATAAGATCTTGGTGCTACTTGTGCTTGCACAATACCTTTCTGCACCCAAATACCTTTCTCGTGATCTCTGAGACTGACTTGGTCACCCGATTTTAGATCAGATAAGCGTTTTGTTCGTCTGTCATGGAACAGTTTCTGTTTCGCCTGTTGACGTTCCTTACGCAGTCTGACCAACGCTGAGTTATGTGTATTAAGCAGTTCATTATGTATTGGGAGATTTGCTCTAATCCTCCTTCCCATCAGCATTTGTGCAGGAGAAAGTCCATTCTGTAAAGATGTACTGCGGTAGATTAAAAGACTTTTGTAGAAATCTTCTTTACCTTCTTGAGCTTTTTTCATGAGACTCTTTACAGTTTTTACTGAACTTTCCACCAACCCATTTGAGCGTGGATAGTGGGGACTTGACGTAGTATGAACAAATTCCCACTCATCAGCAAATTGTCTAAATTCAGCACTGGAAAACTGAGGACCATTGTCAGTGAACACTTCCATAGGAACACCATGCCTTGCAAAGATTGACTTCATTGACTTCATGCAATTGATTACGGCTTTACTAGTAGTTGTATGTAGTGTCTTCACCTCAGGGTAGTTAGAGTAATAATCAGTCACAACAATGTTTGTTTTCCCATTACAATCAAACAAATCTGCGCCAACTTTCTGGTACGGTCTCTCTGGCATGGCTCGACTTGTTGTTTTGGTCTATACGTAAGACATAATTCACATGTAGCTGTAGTCTGTGCTATGTCTTGGTTCATTCTTGGCCAATACATAACTTCACGCGCTCTCCGCTTACATTTTTCTTCTCCTAAGTGGCCTTCATGTATCTTGCACTGCATAGTTTTTTTTAAGTGCCATCCTGTCTGCCACTGCAGTGCCACTCCTAGATGGGCCAGGTGTTTGTGCCGCACACTTGTGTTGCTTAGCTTAATCATAAGCTACCTCATTGCACCTCTTTTACTTCTTTGCATGATGTTCTGTTTGGGGACTAGTTTTTTTTAAGTGCCATCCTGTCTGCCACTGCAGTGCCACTCCTAGATGGGCCAGGTGTTTGTGCCACACACTTGTGTTGCTTAGCTATCCAGCGACCTTGGTGCACCTCTTTTTTTCTTTGTATCATGTGCTGTTTGGGACTACTTTTTTTAAGTGCCATCCTGTCTGCCACTGCAGTGCCACTCCTAGATGGGCCAGGTGTTTGTGCCGCATACTTGTGTCGCTTAGCTTAGCAATCCAGCCACCTCATTGCATCTATTTTTCTTCTTTGCATGATGTGCTGTTTGGGGCCTAGTTTTTAAATCTACCATTGGTTTTGGCAATGTCTGAACTGACTTCACGTGTGGCAAGTTCGAAGGGTTGGAGAACCTTGCACAAGACGGAAATTATTCTCCACTGCACTTGAGTCAGGTGCATTCCCCCTCCTTTGCCTATATCGTAGGTGGATGTACAGGCTTGAATGGCCTTTTGCTGCTCCTCCATCCTCTTAAGCATATAGAGTGTCGAATTCCACCTCATTACCACCTCTTGCTTCATGTGATGGCAGGGCAGGTTCAGGAGTGTTTGCTGGCGCTCCAGTCTTCGACACACAGTGGCTGAATGTCGAAAGTGGCCCGCAATTTTTGGGGCCACCAACATCATCTCCTGCACACCCCTGTCATTTAAAAAAAAAATCTGCACCACCAAATTAATTGTATGTGCAAAACATGGGACGTGATGGAATTTTCCCAGATGTAATGCACGCACAATATTGGTGGCGTTGTCCGATATCACAAATCCCCAGGAGAGTCTAAGTGGGGTAAGCCATTGTGCGATGATGTCCCTCTGTTTCCGTAAGAGGTTGTTAGCGGTGTGCCTCTTACGGAAAGCGGTGATACATAGCGTAGCCTGCCTAGGAACGAGTTGGCGTTGGCGAGATACTGCTACTGGTGCCACTGCTGTTGTTGCTGTGGGAGGCCATACATCTACCCAGTGGGCTGTCACATGTCCGTTGTTAAGTGGACAGTGGGTACAACTGCATTTTTTAGGAAACTGAGTACACCTTTTCTGACGTCTTTGTACATTCTCGGTATCGCCTGCCTAGAGAAGTGGAATATAGATGGGATTTGGTACCGCGGGGACACTACCTCCATTAATTCTCTAAGTCCCACTGAACTAATGGCGGATACCGGACGTATGTCTAACACCAACATAGCTGTCAAGGCCTCAGTTATCCGCTTTGAAACAGGATGACTACTGTCATATTTCATCTTCCTCACAAAGGACTGTTGGACAGTCAATTGCTTACTTGAAGTGGTACAAGTGGACTTCCGACTTGCCCTTTGGGATGATGATTGACTCCCAGTAGCAACAACAGCAGCGGAAGCAGCAACAGTAGGTGTACCACTCAAGGATCCTCTGGAGGAATCCCGGTTAGGAGAGGACTCCTCAGTCTTGCCAGTGGCATGGCCTGCAGGACTACGGACGTTCCTGACTGAGGAGGAAGTTGACGTTGAGGGAGTTGGTGGTGTGGGTTGCAGGAGCTTGGGTACAAGAGGAAGAAGGGATTTAGGTGTCAGTGGACTGCTTACGCTCTTATCCAAAGTTTCACAACTTGACACTGACTTCTGATGAATGCGCAGCAGGTGACGTATAAGGGAGGATATTCCTAGGTGGTAACATCCTTACCCCTACTTATTTCGGATTGACAGAGGCAACACACGGCTTGACACCTGTTGTCCGGATTTGTGGAGAAATAATTCCACACCGAACAGGTGGCTTTTTTGGTATTTTGCCTAGGCATCACAATGGGCTTATTCATCCCACAGACAACAACTGTCTTCCCCGGTGCCTGATTTAAACAAACCACATCACCATCAGAATCCTCATCGTCAACTTCCTCCTCAGCGCCAGCAACACCCATATCCTCATCCTGGTGTACTTCAACAGTGACATCTTCAATTTCAATATCAGAAACTAGACTGTGGGTGCTACTTCCAGCACTTGCAGAGGGTGTGCAAATGGTGGAAGGAGCCACCTCTTCCCGTCTAATGTTGGGAAGGTCAGGCATCGCAACCGCCAACACACTTGGACTCTCCTTGGGGATTTGTGATACCATCTTAGAACGCACATTTCTTTTCTGTGCTTTTTCCAGCTTAACTCTTATCATTTTTCTAGGGGGTGGATGAGGGCTTCCACCGTCATGTGAAGCTGAACCACTAGTCATAAACATAGGCCAGGGCCTTAGCCATTTCTTGCCACTCCGTGTCGTAAAGGGCATATTGGCAAGTTTACGTTTCTCCTCAGACCATTTAAATTTCTTTTTTGGGGTCTTTTTACTGAACTTTGTCTTTTTGGATTTTACATGCCCTCTACTATCACATTGGGCATCGGCCTTGGCAGACGACGTTGATGGCATTTCATCATCCATGTCATGACTAGTGGCAGCAGCTTCAGCACTAGGAGGAAGTGGTTCTTGATCTTTCCCTATTTTATCCTCCAAATTTTTGTTCTCCATTAGTTTTCGGGAGTTGTATACCACAATGGCCCTCATTCCGAGTTGTTCACTCGCTAGCTGCTTTTAGCAGCAGTGCAAACGCTAAGCCGCCGCTCTCTAGGAGTGTATCTTAGCTTAGCAGAAGTGCGAACGAAAGGATCGCATTGCTGCTACAAAAAAATTATTGTGCAGTTTCAGAGTAGCTCGTGACCTACTCCTACCTTGCGATCACTTCAGACTATTTAGTTCCTGTTTTGACGTCACAAACACGCCCTGCGTTCGGCCAGCCACGCCTACATTTTCCCAGCCACTCCTGCGTTTTTATCTGGCACGCCTGCGTTTTTTCACACACTCCCCGAAAACGGTCAGTTGACACCCAGAAACACCCACTTCCTATCAATCACTCTGCGACCAGCAGTGCGACTGAAAAGCGTTGCTTGACCTTGTGTGAAACTGCAATGGCTTTTGTGAAAGTACGACGCGCGTGCGCACTGCACCCCATACGCAAGCGCAGAATTGCCATTTTTTTACCTAATCGCTGCGCTGCGAACGAAAACAGCTAGCGATCAACTCGGAATGAAACCCCAATATGCGGCACAGGACAGCGTATCCCTACACCACATAGGGCAAACCCTGTAAAAATTATTTGGATTAAATATTAATAACCCCTTTAAATGGAGTAAACAACATACAGCACAGCACTTGAATTATACGGCAGTACCACTGGACTTATATGGCAGTACCACTGGACTGGATTTATATGGCAGTATCACTAGACTTATACGGCAGTATCACTGGAATTATATGGCAGTATCACTGGAATTATATGGCAGTATCACTGGAAGTATACGGCAGTACCACTGGATTTATACGGCAGTACCACTGGATTTATACGGCAGTACCGTTTGAATCATATGGCAGTACCACTGGAATTATATGGCAGTATCACTGGAATTATACAGCAGTACCACTGGATTTATATGGCAATATCACTGGATTTATACGACAGTACCACTGGAATTATACGGCAGTATCACTGGATTTATACGGCAGTACCACTGGACTGGATTTATACGGCAGTACCAGTGGAATTATACAGCAGTACCACTGGATTTATACGGCAGTACCACTGGACTGGATTTATACGGCAGTACCAGTGGAATTATACGGCAGTATCACTGGAATTATACGGCAGTATCACTGGAATTATACAGCAGTACCACTGGACATCTACAGCAGTACCACTGGACTGGATTTATATGGCAGTATCACTGGATTTATATGCCAGCATCCCTGGAATTATATGGCAGTACCACTGGAATTATATGGCAGTACCACTGGACTTATACGGCAGTACCACTGGATTTATACGACAGTACCTATGGACTGGATTCATACGCCAGTACCACTGGATTTATGCGGCAGTGCCACTGGACATATATGGCAGTACCACTGGACTTATACGGCAGTATCACTGGACTTATACGGCAGTATCACTGGACTGGATTTATACGCCAGTACCACTGGACATATACTGCAGTATCACTGGACTGGATTCATATGGCAGTACCACTGGACATATACGGCAGTATTACTGGATTTATACGGCAGTACCACTGGACTGGATATATACGCCAGTACCACTGGATTTATACGGCAGTACCACTGTACATATATGGCAGTATCACTGGTATTATACGGCAGTATCACTGGACATATACGGCAGTATCACTGGAATTATATGTTAGTATCACTGGACATATACGGCAGTATCACTGGATTTATACAGCAGTACAATTGGACAATTTGGTTCTCAGGGAACCGACCCCGCTCATCTCTAAATATTACATTAAGTAAATTGTGTTTATATGTCATCCTTAGGGTCCGTTATGTGGTGAGGGATGAGATTTCCTTCTGGTTGTGCACATAGTTTATGGTTGGCAGCCACCAGCGTTGGTTTTGCCTATTACATTGACCATAAATAATTTGAATTTAACCTGTACCACCAACCCAGGGCACCCCTGCAAGTGTCCCGAGGTGCCCCAGAGAGCCATGGCACACAGTTTGAGAACCAGTGGCCTATATTGTTTTTTTTTACTTTAATGAACAGAGCTGCTGACTCTTAGAGGTCCTGTAGCTGCCTCATTTACAACAACTAACATAATATATAATTAATGGAATTCAAATAAAATTCATCACTTGCAGTTTTCATCGCCTGTGCGCACTTCTATACTGTAAGTCAGGAACACACACTTATTACTCCCTGGGCGGGATGTACTAATGTACATCGCCGCCCATCACCGCCCTGCACCACGATGCTGATCGCATATGTACTTACATATGCGATCAGCATTGCGGAGGACAGCTTTTCCGATAAGAGCTGTCCTCAGCGATGCACAGCGGCAGCCTTACTTCCGGGATTCGGCCCCTGGAGTCAGTCTGCGCATGCGCAGGGTGACGGGAGTGGCCGCAAGGCATGCTGAGAGGGATCCGATCGGATCCCTCACACAGCGCTGTGGAGAGAAGCCCATAGGCTTCTATGGACTATCGTCAGCTAAAGCTGGCGAACCTCGCCGCAGCGCTGACCTGCCGGCCGGAGGATGGTACATCAGGAAAATGCGGTAAACAGGGGGTTTACCGCATTTTCCGCTTAGTACATCCCACCCACTGTGAGGCCAACGCTTTATTGGCGGATAACATTAGGATACTACATCTTAAATAGCAGCTGAATGCGAGGGCTTATCACCAGTGTGACTGGCCAATAAAACATCAGCGTAACACTACCAAACGAAACAATGGATTCTTTTTACCGTCAATGTGTGTTTTTGTTACGTTTGTCTTTCTTTCCTTTTTAACATGTTTCCTTTGTTTTAAATTTAAATGGATCCTAGACGTTCCCTAATAAGCTGCAGGATATCGATGATATACAGCATGTAGGGTTCCACTCATTTTACATTTAAAAGCCAGAGTAGCCGTATAACATCTGCCCCATACTTACTGGATATGTATTTTACTTATGTAAGAGTTTATATATTCCCCAGCGTCTTACAGACAATATATCAGACACTCACATCAGCCTTCTCCCCAGTGGAGCTTACACTCTATTCCCTACCACATGGACACACACATATACTGCACACTAGGGTTGATTTATTTGTCATGAGCCAATTAACCAACCAGAATATTTTGGGACTGGGAGAGGAAAGCAGAACACCAGGTGGAAAGTCTCACACACACACACACACACACACACACACACACACACACACACACACACACACATACACACACACACACACACACACACACACACAGTGAGAACATACACAGAAAGTCTGCAGCAATCAAAACCGCACTGCATACACAGAACTAAAATTGGTGCCTGCCTATATGCCGAGTTGTACACATTACCAAAAAAGACAATAGGTGGTAGTAGGGTGCGCAATTAGAGTTGTACACATGCACTGGAACACATGCAACGGTGTAAATGTTTATTGAAAGCTCAACAGCTCCCCCTCCCCCCATTCCCAATGTCCACAGACAAAAGCGGAAGTAAAAAGTCCCAGGGGGCTTTTGCCGGCCATGTTGCCTTCGGGAGTCAGCCCCTCTGTTATTCAGATACATTTATATGTCATATATTTTATAATGATTGGTTACAGCGATACATATCACAGTATTAACAGGAGCGTATCACAAAAATACCAATTACAAGGCAGATGTAACAGTAGGTAAATCGCAACATAAAAAGGATGAGGGATACATCATCAAAAGAGATAGCGTCGTGCGCATTATTTGTTATCATTATGTAACATTACCCGCTATATTGTTCCACTTGTAACGCCAGTGCCAACGAAAAAAACAAAAAACAGTGATCTAAACAATTTTTATCTTTTCTTTTTGGATAGCAGAGATACGCTTTACAGTAGACGGATGGCGAACCGGACAAGTGGAGGAATAAGGATTATTAGCAGCAGATGGTAAATATGAATTATTTACCACTAACGTACAAGATAAAAAAAATGCCGGAGCTTTAACTGCTCTGACAAAACAAGTCCAATAAAGATCGGCGAGCATACGGAAATAAAACTGCACCGTTTAAGGGCTGGCAATAAATGTTCTGTATTCTTCCTAATCTTCCCTGCCAGAATCCCAATTGTTTCAGCCTCAGTAAATTACAGCTAAAATCTAAAAGGAGCATAAAAAAGAAATTACCCACACAAATAACCCTAAAGGCAGTGAAATGTTACATTTGTTTGAAAATGAAGCGTCTGTTTCTAATCGTTAATTACAACAGTGCCAGGATATTGTGTAGTCTGCCGCAGACTTATGTGTATGTTAAATGCTATGGCAATAGTTATGCATCTCGCTAGTGAATGGATGTTTGGAGAGCCATTCGGCTCACGTACCCCCCCCCCCCCCCCCCCCCCCTTCATTATATTCAGGTACTTTGGAGTATTTGCCTATCTCATGCCAAGATGTGTCAACAGGTGAACGCACGTCAACCGCTCATCGTTATAATATGACATATCGTAATGGCTGAGAGAGACGATAATTTCCTTCTTCATCATTTATTGTGAAAATAATACATTAACGTTAAACTGACACAAACTGACATTTAGTGCTGTATAAGCCGCAACTGATACAAACAATATGACACCAGTTATTGGCCCTCATTCCGAGTTGATCGCTAGCTGCCGTTGTTCGCACCGCAGCGTTCAGGCAAAAAATCGGCACTTCTGCGCATGCGTATGGTGCGCACTGTGCACGCGCGACGTACTTTCACAAAAGGCGATGCAGTTTCACACAAGGTCTAGCGACGCTTTTCAGTCGCACTGTTGACCGCTGAGTGATTGACAGGAATGGGGCGTTTCTGGGAGGTAACTGACCGTTTTCCGGGAGTGTGCTGAAAAACGCAGGAAACGGGGGAGTGGCTGGCCGAACGCAGGGCGTGTTTGTGACGTCAAAACAGGAAGTAAATAGTCTGAAGTGATCACTAGCTAGGAGTAAGTCTGCAGCTACTCAGAAACTGCTTGAAAAAATTGAGACGCCGTTCTGCGATCCTTTCGTTCGCACTTCTGCTAAGCTAAGATACACTCCCAGAGGGCGGCGGCTTAGCGTTTGCACCGCTGCTAAAAGCAGCTAGTGAGCGAACAACTCGGAATGAGGGCCATTGTGTTTTATCGGTTGTTTGTACACAATCTGCGACACCTTAAAGCTATGATTGGGGCGGGTGAGAAATATTGTTTCAGTGATGGAAAAAGAGGCGATTTCCTGCACCAGGTAGAGGGGAACATCCTGTATTCTACTTAAGAAAAAGTTTGTTAAGATTGATTCCAAGCAAAACTGAAAATTTGGGGGGTCATTCCGAGTTGATCGCTAGCTGTGCGCATGCGCGATGTACGGGTACAAAGGCATTTGTTGTTTTGCACAGGTTCTAGCGAAGTTTTCAGCCACACTGGCGGCCGCAAGAAGATTGACAGGAAGGGGGTGTTTCTGGGTGTCAACTGACCGTTTTCAGGGAGTGTTTGCAAATACGCAGGCGTGGCTGGGCATTCGCTGGGTGGGTGTATGATGTCAAATCCGGACAGGAATAGGCTGAATTGATCGCAAGCGCTGAGTAGGTTCAGAGCTACTCTGAAACTGCACAAACTGTTTTTGCAGAGCTCGGCTGCACATGCGTTCGCAGTGCAGACTCTTTTCAGTGGAATTGTAAATCCATTGTGCAAAGTGCAATTGTTTACAAGACATTTACTATTACAAAGGGTACAGTATACTGATCGTGCAAGCTGAGCTTTGGGAGGGAAGCAAAAGCAGGTTCAAGTAGAATAGAGTGACATAAGGGGCAATGCGGGGCTATGCTGTATCCAGGGCCGGTGCTAGGGTGTTCTGCGCCATCCTGCAAACTATAATTTTGCGCCCTCCCTTAACTCATAAGGGGACAGCGCATGACGAAGGCGTGCATCACAAAAAGGGGGTATGGTCTCACAAGGAGGAGGGGCCACATAATAGCACCTCACAATAGAACCTCCAATTCAAATGACACCACACTGTAGCACAATCTTACTTACATTACTCTGCACTTAGTCCCCATGATTCATATTACACCACACACTAGTAGTCCTTATACACAATGCCCATGGTAGTGCCCTCTTATACACAATGCCCATGGTAGGGCCCTCTTATACACGTTATGCTACACAGTAGTATCCCTTATACACAATGCCCACAGTAGTGCCCCTTATACACAATGCCCACAGTAGTGCCCCTTATACAAAATACCTTTATGGGAGTATAGGGCCCTGGGCAGTATAGGCTTTCCAGAATTGCACCATGGAACCCAAGCCAGAAGAGGCTGAATACCTGCAAGGTATTTTTTCTTCTCTTTTTCCTCCTCTCTCTCGACACCCCCTTCCTTCCCCCACCCATTTTCCCTTCCATCTTTCCTCTTATTACTCCCACTACTTTGGGAGTTACAGGAAGGTTGAGGGCAGGAACGCTGAGGGGAAGATAGAGGGAGGGTGAGGGTAGGGACGCTGAGGGGGAGATAGAGGGAGGGTGAGGGCAGGGATGCTGAGGGGGAGATAGAGGGAGAGTGAGGGCAGGGACGCTGAGGGGGAGATAGAGGGAGGGTGAGGGCAGGGACGCTGAGGGGGAGATAGAGGGAGAGTGAGGGCAGGGATGCTGAGGGGGAGATCGAGGGAGGGTGAGGGCAGGAACGCTGACGGGGAGTTAGAAAGAGGGTAAGGGCTTGGATGGTGAATGGGGGTTAGAAGGAGAGTAAGGGCATGGACGGTGACTGGGGGGCTAGATTAGCGTGGGGGCCTAGGCGGCTACTGAGGGGTTAGAGGGAGCATGAGGGCATGGACGGTGACGGGGAGTTAGAGGGGATGGTGAGGGTGGGAACGCTGAGGGGGAGATACAGGGAGGGTGAGGGTAGGGATGCTGTGGGGGAGATAGAGGGAGGGTGTGGGCAGGAACGCTGAAGGGGAGTTACAGGAAGGGTGAGGGAAGTGATCGGCTGAGTAAGTTCAGAGCTACTCAGAAACTGCACAAAATGTTTTTGCACAGCTCGGCTGCACATGCGTTCGCACACTTGCAAGGCAAAAATACACTCCCCCATGGGCGGCGACTATGCGTTTGCACGGCTGCTAAATGTAGCTAACGAGCGATCAACTCGGGATGAGGGCCATTGCTCTCTGTGTAACTCAATATAAAGTATATGTCTGACAAACATAGAATATAATACAAATTGTCATATCATCTCTATGCAATAGTCACTCCTGCAAAACAAGACTGATCTGGAAATTTATATAAAACAATGCGCCTGATTCCGAGGTGGGAGTAAAGCCAATAAGAGGAAGTAACAGTGCTAGACAAATCACGCTACAATACAGGGGGTAAGGGGGTGAAGAAGAATAAATTCATGTTTTTTGCATGCAGGGTAAATAACGGCTGCTTTTGCATGTATCCCACAGATGCTGGATAGCTTTATTCTGACGCTGCAATTTAGATTTGAGCTAGGACACGCCCCTTTCCGAGGAGACGGGGGAGGGGAATGTGGGCACCCTGGGGCCGGTTCTACTTCCCGGCAGCAGCGCAGACATAATGTAATATGCCGCGGCTCTGCCGGTCAGTGACCGCTGATGCACACACCACACCTGCTGCTGAGAGACAGCCACTGAAGACAGGGTCTCCAGGACCAGCATACACCTCCTGGTCACATCAGAGTCCAGACGCCGGCCGGCACTAAGCTGCACTTAAAACATCAGCCGCCGCAGTTGCTTGTACTGCAAGTGGGACTGTATAGCAGCGCGGGTGGTAAATAGCCGACACACACCATACTGCCAGATATACCAGCGACTTATCTACATTGTAGCACCGCTAAAAGAAAGCCGGGCAAACCGCGTTCCCGTAACCAGTCACAGTAGCCCGATCAGCCTAATTCTATCGCACTGTAGGAGTAAGTCCTGGGCTGCGCACAGACTGCAAAAATCATTCCATGGCGAGTGAGATGGGAACGGATTTGCAGCTGACCGGCGTTTGCGGAGATTTTTTCACGGCGTACGCAGACTTGCACGGGGCGGATTTTCACTCTGTCTGGGCGGCGACTATCTAATCGCAGACCTCTGCAAATTCGCAGAGGAGCGATCGGGTCTGAATTAAGCCCTTTGTGAGATAATATCTATTGCCGACTTAAAATGCAGGCAATGATAACAATAGATCAGGGAATAGAGGATTCTGGGATACATAACACACTTACATGCACATGCTCCGCAGAATGGTGCCCTCAGATGTTGCAGCATGAACACGCAAACACAGAGCCAAGGTCGTCCAGCTATAATACAACCCTAGGGTATACTCATCTTTAATTGGAGAATACTGTTATTATTGCAAGGTTAGTTCTCATTCTGTCACTGCAATAGGTCATAATAATCAGTCAAAGGAAGAGAGTGGAAGATTACAAGCCCCGGCCTCAGCAGTATATATTCATTACCACTCATGCCTAACTCTACCTCAATAACCATTGCTCTACTCTCTGTGATGGTCACAAAAATATTCAACTCTTTGTCCCTTTTTGTAGCCACAAATACAACTGCTGCTGTCATTTCTTGATAGTTTCTGTGTAAGGGTCCACCGCAGTACCAGCTATAGACAATAGGTGGCAGTGCACCATCAACACTGCCAACTGCACATTCAGACACTGCAATCAGCACTTTGCCAAAAGGTCCAGTCAGATAGAGACATCACCTCTATGCAGCCTCTATAAGAACCTAATTGCTAACAATGTCTTCATGAGCAATGTGTCCTTCTGCTGGGGCTTCCAAGAGTCATGTTGCTCTGTGGAAACCAAGTCCTCCTTGGATTCTGAATCCATAGAGAATTTCAGAGATTATTTGGACTGTGCCCTCAAAATATAATTACTCTTGATTATAGAGATCAGACCAATGGCCATATAGGCTGTGGGTGGATGACCCAAAACACCCTCATCTCATTGGACTATTCAAGTGCTGGTGTGTTTTCATTCCAAACACTGGAAGTTGATGTTATTAAGTTTCATCCACAATCTGAAAAGCCCAGCCGTCATGGCGATGGTACTCTTCACATGTTACATCTGCCCCACCTGCAGTGCACATGGTTTTACCCATTAGAGGAAAAAAATTATTTTGCAATCAAACTTGAATTAGGCCCTTAGTATCCTGGTATCCTGCCCATTCCTCCTCAGTCATGCTTGGTATTTACCTGGAAGGTCGTGACTTACAGGGTTTCAGCAGCAAAATCCAAACTTCTTTAGTGAACACCTGACCGTTGTTTGACTGCCCACCTCTGGGCTAAGTAATGACAAATGGAGCACACCCAACCAGAATCTCATCATCACATAACAGCTACTACCCACAGACAGGAGACTAAGGCCAGAGAACATATGCGTTGTCTGAGGAGTACCAAGTTTTTGAGGAAAAGCATGAGGAGACAAAGATCAGGTAGAGGCTTTATCACCCCTTAGAGAATGTTCCTGCATAAACAACCTGTTACATGAAACCATGACAGCATGAACAGGAAATACTGTGTAAGGGGGGGTTTTCAATTAGCTCTGATAATTTCAGAACTATTGAATTCACCCCACTGCATATTCAATTGCGGGACGTTTTTGCCCATTTTTAAGGCATTTTCGCCAATGCCTTTTCACTTTTTTTTTTTGCGAAATGGCATTGGCAGAAAATGCCTCAAAATTGGTGAAAACGGCCTGCGTTTTTGCCGACGCAGGTGCAAAAACACTTGGATTCGCTGATCCTCATGTTTTTCGCTCCTGCCAAATTTTACACCTAGGTGAAAAAAGGCTCTACTATTGAATAGGGTGAATCCCCATTTGCCCTAAAAAATAGCAAAAAGTGCCATTTTTTTGCATGGGCGAAAAAGAGGCCCTAATTGAATACCACCCTGTGTGAGATAAGACAAATGAATACATACAAAAAGAAGAACTTGCAGCATTCTTTTTTATGAAAGGCGGTTCCCTGTATTGTCTTTTGGGGCTCAATTACTTATTTATTTATTTATTTATTACCAGCTATTTATATAGCGCACACACATTCCGCAGCGCTTTTCAGATAATATTTGGTCATTTACATCAGTCCCTGGCTGCCCCAGTGGAGCTTACACTCTATATTCCCTACCATATATACATGTACGCACTTTCACGCTATAGTTAATTTTGTTGGGATCCAGTTAACCTCCCAGTACATTTTTGTGATTGTAGGAGGAAACCGGAGTACCCGGAGGAAACCCACGCAAGTACGGGGAGAATATACAAACTCCACACAGTTAGGGCCATGGTGGAAATTGAACCCATGACCTCAGTGCTGTGAGGCAGTAATGCTAACCATTACACCATCCGTACTGCCCACAGGATCCGTAATGTCCAAATCTCTGTCAAAAATATGTGCCACCTCCTACTAATCTCTGACCTCAAGAGGATATTAGTCCATGGTCTTCAATAAAGGAGACCTGCAAAGAGCTTAATTTATCTGGATCCATGTCTGGGTGAAGGACTAAAGGAAGATGTTCTTTAATATACAAAAGATTGACAATACAAACTATTGGGTCAAGAAGTTCAAGCTGTGGATTGTTTCAGCCGTTTTCCAAGTATATGTGAATTCCCTGTTTAGAGGCACAAAAGAGAATTGCTGCAGAGGCTCCTAGATCATTCGGCAAGAAGGAGAAGTGATTCTTCAACCTATCCCGAGTGAGCTAAATCAGACATATCGGCCCTCATTCCGAGTCGTTCGCTCGGTATTTTTCATCGCATCGCAGTAAAATTCCGCTTAGTGCGCATGCGCAATATTCGCACTGCGACTGCGCCAAGTATCTTTGCTATGAAGATAGTATTTTTACTCACGGCTTTTTCATCGCTCCGGCGATCGTAATGTGATTGACAGGAAATGGGTGTTACTGGGCGGAAACAGGCCGTTTTATGGGAGTGTGGCTGAAAACGCTACCGTTTCCGGAAAAAACGCAGGAGTGGCCGGAGAAACGGGGGAGTGGTTGGGCGAACGCTGGGTGTGTTTGTGACGTCAAACCAGGAACGACAAGCACTGAACTGATCGCACAGGCAGAGTAAGTCTGGAGCTACTCAGAAACTGCTAAGTAGTTTGTGAGCGCAATATTGCGAATACATCGGTCGCAATTTTAAGATGCTAAGATACACTCCCAGTAGGCGGCGGCTTAGCGTGTGTAACTCTGCTAAATTCGCCTTGCGACCGATCAACTCGGAATGAGGGCCATCGTTTCCGCACAGGGCATAGAAATGGAACAGGAGATACTCTCCACTGTGCTTACTGATCATTGCCAGTAGAGCATAGCAATACAGAGGTTCATTGGGTTAAGTACTAGAGACACTTTTTAAGACTCAACTTCTGAAGAGTTGTTAGTGCTATAACCTCAACCAAACAGGGTGCTCTTAGGGCCAAATTAAATTTGCTTCCATTGGAACCTGAAACACTACGGAAATGCAATTTTATGCTTGCACCTAATAGAAGACCGAACAAAAACAAGCAAGTTTTTCCCAAACATTTTCAGTCGCGTACAAGAAAGCAACATAAGGTATTTATGATTCATACATGAGAATGCATAAATCATAATTCATCCAAATACATGAAAATATAGAGTTGGACAGTATAAAGTATTATTAAAACTGCACACATAACAAAATTGTAGGATATAGTGCAAGGATACCAGAAATAAATAGGTATATAGGTGTACAAAATCCTAATTTAAAAGGAGCATAAAATATATATATATATATGTATATATATATATATATATATATATACTAGGTGCTTCATCGCGCCCTACGGGCGCTCTTCACACCGTCGCAAGGGGCTACGCCCCCTTAACCCTTGCATGCCTTTCTGGGGTTCAATATTTGTGTTATATGGAGTATCACCTGCATTCCTTTGTTAGTGGTTAAATATTGCACAATGAAAGGGTGTGCGATGGTGAAGAAGGCGCAGCCCCTTGCAACGGCGTGAACAGCACCTGCAGGCCACAATGTACAGAATGTAGCGGGTGTGGGGGGGTACTGCGGATGGTGTCTGTAGATGCTGCGGATGGAGGGGGGCGGAAGTGGGGGTGGGGCCCGGATGGGGAAGGGTTGGGAGGTGCTGCGGGTGGGGGAGGGGCAGAGGAGTGGGGGATGCAGATGGGGGAGGGGTCCGGAGGCACTGCAGGTGGGGGAGGGGCAGGGGTGCCATGGGTGGGGGAGGGGCAGGTGTGGGGATGTTGCAGATGGGTGAAGGGTTCCGGAGGTGCTGTGGGATGGGAAGGGGCGGGAGTGCCACTGGTGGGGTAGGGGTCCGCAGGCGCCATGGGTAGGGGAGGGGCAGGTACGGGTGTTGCGGCAGATGGGGAAGGAGGTCCGGAGGTGCTGCAGGTGGTGGTGGGGCAGGTGCGGGGGTGCCATTGGTGGGGGAGGGGTGGGTGAGGGGGGGACCGCGGATGGAGGAGGGTGTCTGCAGATGCTGCGGGTGGAGGGGGGCAGGTGTGGGGGAGACATATAAGGGGGGTGAATGGTGGAGGGGGCCTGGAGATTGCTGGGGGTGGTGAAGGGGCGGAGGAGTGGGAGCCGCGGGTGGTGTAGGGGGTCTGGAGGCACAGCATGTGGGGGAGGGGTGGAGTGCCGCATGTGGGGGAGGGGAAGGTGCGGAGGTGTGGTGCATTGGGGAGAGGTCTGGAGGTGCTGCGGGTACTGTACCTGCCAAAAAGGTAGTTGGAGGGTATGCAGTAACAGGGCCAGGACAGGGGTGACAGGGTCAGAACAGGGTTGACTGGGCCAGGACAGGGGTGACAGGGTCAGAACAGGGGTGACAGGGTCAGAACAGGGGTGACAGGGTCAGAACAGGGGTGACGGGGCCAGGACAGGGGTGACGGGGCCAGGACATGGGCGACGGGGCCAGGACAGAAATGACAGGGACAGGATAGGGGTGACAGGGTCAGTGTAGGGGCGGCAGGACCAGGACAGGGGTGACAGGGCCAGTATAGGGTTGACAGGGCAAGCACAGGGGTGACAGGGCCAGGATAGGGGTAGCAGGGCCAGCATAAGGGTGACAGGGCCAGGATAAGGGTGAAAGGGCCAGGATAAGGGTGAAAGGGCCAGGATAAGGGTGGCAGGTCAAGGCCAGGGGTGACAGGGACATGACAGAACACAGGGCACGGGAGAGATTGGTATTAGGGACAGAACAGTGGTGACAGACAGATGTGTCTTACCGGAGTCACTGCTGCTGGCTGCTGCTGTTCCACTCCAACCTGTTGGCATCTGCTGCTGGTGGAGACTTGGCATGGCTGACTCTCTTAGGCCGTATTCCTGCTTCCTCTGCCCGTCCGCATCACTCCCCCCCTCCTCAGTCACACACCGCAGACCTCGCGCAGCTGCCGGGCACTGTGGTAAGGTGAGACTGGGAGTGACTGGTTAGCCCCCAGGAGATGCTGCGGCTGGAGGGAGTCATAGCATGCACGTGGCGCGGACCTCACGGCTGCTGGGCACTATGGTAAGGGGAGACTGGGAGTGACTGGTTAGCTCCCAGGAGACGCTGATGCTGGAGGGAGGAGGGGGTCAGAGCCTGCAAGCAGCGCGGACTTCTGCAGCGCTACCCGCCGGCTAAAGTGTGTGAAGGAGCTGGGCGCAACTCACTGCGGGTGGCAGCGCTGCAGCTAGCGGTGGGGTCGCAGGGGCTGGAGATAACAGAGGCAGTACAGAAAGTGCACAGCGGCTGGTGACCCACAAAACTACAGCTAAGAAGCGTGGAGTGTGCCAGAATGTGACGCTCCTCCCCGCCAGAGAGACCCTGCTGAGTATGCTGATGTGGGGGTCAAGTATGGCATACCCCCTCACACACCCCCATTCCTCCCAAATGTCCCAATTTTCGCGGGACAGTCCCATTTTTTGGGGTCTGTCCCGCTGTCCCACTCGCGGGTCGCAGTGTCCTGCGGTGGGGGGGGGGGGGAGCAGTTGGAAAGCTCCTGTACTCGCTGTTCTGCTTAGCAGAGCAGCGGTGAATAGTGGAGACAGAGGGAGAGGGGGCATCAGGGGGTACGGATTAAGGGGGGGTTCCAGCAGCAGAGCCGGATTAAGGGGGGGGGGGGGGCAGGCGGTACGTACCATTGGCTCCACAGTTTTAGGAGCCCCCCCGGCTCGAGTAGCTCTGTCCCAGCTCAGAAGCTCCCCCGTCCTGCCAGCAACAGCGGCAGCATTGTGCTACAGTCAGCACACGCTGCTGTGTATTGGCAGGTCTGTGGTGTTGCAGGGAGGCAGCAGTCTCCCTGCTTTCTTCTGCCTGTGCGGGTGTGTAGGGGGAGCGACCACCTCCTCTGGATTTACCTCTAGCTGAGGGGCCAAAATTCCATAAAAAAAAAAAAAAAATCCTGGAATTTGCATAATGGGGCGTGGCCTCGCGGGGCGCGATTAGACCACGCCCCTAACACACAGCATGCACAGCAATGAGATAGGGCTCCCCTGTCTCAAGTACCCTGTGGCCCCCGGACTCATAATCAGCCCCTGGGGGCATGCCAGCAGCTCACAGAGCGCTGGGCATGCCCCCTCACTGACGAAAACGGGGACCCTCCCGTGAAGCCACGCCCCCTTTTCGCTGTGTGTGTGTGTGTGTGTGTGTGTGTGTGTGTGTGTGTGTGTTTGTGTGTGTGTGTGAAAGCTGGGAGGTATGCACCCTGCCTGTGCCATGTCCATACTATCTGCTTCTGCAGCTGCTCCTAGTGTCCTATAGATTTGGCCAGATCTGTGACTCATTTGACTAACTCCGCCCACTGTTGTGACTCCGCCCAGCGTTAGCAAATGAATCACAAGATCACAGATCTGGGCTATTATATAGGAGATATATATATATATATATATATATATATATATATATATAGTGATTCAAGTCACAGTACACCCTTTTGTTTCAAAAACTGTGCAGAAAATGGGAAAACTGAGTACTCTGGTAAGGTATGGGTGAGGTGGGCTATCTTTTAGGGTATGTACCGAACATGGGCGCCATCTTGAAATCGGCCATCTTCAATCTAAGTCAGTTTTCCCATTTCCAGCACAGTTTTTGAAACAAAAGGGTGCACTGCGACTTTTGAATCACCCTGTATATATATATATATATATATATACAGTAGATATACAGTTTATATAAAATAGCGTAAGTCTCTCCCCCCAAGAAAACCCAGCAAAACCCACCACTCAGGGGGCATTTAAATCAAGAGCATTTGGAGGGTCATTATCTATCAGGCGCAAGAGGTATTATGGAGACAGTGATGAATTTGTCGTCTCATTTCAATGGGTATGTGGCGATATAATAAATTTTTTCCACCTTACGTTCCTTTTCCAGGGTTACCGCCACCCAGTCCATATGAATCAAATATAAAAGTTTTGAGCTAAACAAGAACAGTGATGGAGGGGGATGCGGAGAAATGAATTCATGGAGTACTGTTCTGCAGCAGCTGCACTAATGTCCAGGAGTAAACGCCGGTCCCCTTTGCTTATTCCAGCAGTAGCCAGTAAAATACCAAACACCGCCCATTCCGCAGGGAAGGGATGTGAACCAGGTGATCTTCAGCGTAATGCTTGTCCTGGAGCCAAAACCTCTTGACCAACGGACAGAGGCAAAAACTGTGAAATGAATCTACGTTGTCCACCCCACATCTATAACATGAGTGAGTGGAGGAGCATTCCATAGGGAAACTCCAATGTGCAGAAAGATATGCGCGGTAGAAAATATTCAGAAACATTTCGGTATACATGGCCGATGGGAACATCTTACGGGAAACCTTCAGTGTAGTCAACAAATCTTTAGTCGAAAGCGAAGAACCCTGTGGTAACCACTACATCATTCCTGTAGAGGACACTGAAGGGTCCATATCATCTCGAAAATACAGATAGTACTTGGAAATAGCTTTTCTAAGGATTGGAGGGTCAGCTACAAGTGTGAGCCACAGTTTTGCCAGTCGTTAGCCAAAAACTGACGTTTATACTTGTTTGGTGTCCTTATTAAGTAGGCAGCCTATATCAGTAATCCCGCCAACTCGCCACATCGTAAATAGGTATACTGCCTGACCACGTTGGAAGTCGGGATTGTCCAAGAATGGAAGGAATAAGGATTTATGAGAATTTAAACCAGTTTATGCCGGCTCATGTGCCAGAGTTTCCTGGTGTTCCAGGGGATTATCTCTTAGGTTTTGAGGCACCTCTTTGTCGTGGAGATGTGGGAGAGTGAGTGGGCTGCCACTGTCCAGAAAACCCCTCTCACTAGAGGTATTTGCATAATTATAAAAGACGTCAATCCAACTAATTGTGATTTTAGCATAGAATTAAGCAGAAGCTTGTCCGGAAATGCCAGCAGCAAAATATACTCATAATATACACATTCCCATCTACTGTCAGTGAGGCTCACTATGTGGCAATAACAGCCATGTAATTAGGAGCAATGAGCCGGCAAAGCCATATGAGCTAATGGGACGTGTTGTGCATTTAGAGGATTGAACCTAAGGGCCTAATTCAGACCCGATCGGTGTTGTGCGAATTCGCACAGCGGCCGATTATCGAATGACAGTGCATGCGTTTGGATAGTAATGCGCAGGGGGGAGGCCAAAGAGCTAAAAAATCTTGTGGTTTTTTTTTTTATCGCTAGGCAAACGCAGGCTGATTGACAGGAAGAGGCCGTTTGTGGGTGGTAACTCAACGGTTTCTAGGAGTGTCAGGGAAAACGCAGGCGTGCCCAAGTGTCTTCAGGGCGAATGTGTGACATCAGCTCCGGCCCCGATCAGCCTGTGTGTATCGCACTGTAGGAGTAAGTCCTGGGCTGCGCACAGACTGGGAAAATCATTCGATGGTGAGTGAGTTGCGAACGGATTTGCAGATGTCCGCTGTCTGGCGAGGTTTTTGCACGGCGTACGCATGCATTAGCACACTTGCACGGTGCGGGTTTTCACTCTCTATGGGTGATGGCTATCTGATCACAGACCTCTGCAGAGGAGCAATCATGTCTGAATCGGACCCTAAGTGCGCAGTTTTACACTTCTCTCAATGACCAAATACGCCTGGCTGTCGTCATCTAGACATATTCATGTTCAATTAGGAAACCCGAGGGGGATTATGAGAAGACTACAAGGCATCTGAGAATCAATGCAACATGCATAAAGAATGATACATGAAATAAAACGGGGGGAGGCATACATAAGCCGGGATAATATATAGACATTGCAAAGCGTTCTACAGTATAATGCTGCATCTGCTCTGTTATACTCTCCCCTCTCTGCTACTCCGATCATGTGTAACAACCGTTCTCTCGTCCTGTGTATAGACTGGAAAATAAAAATTATACAAAGGCGAAAGACCATGTGAGATAATTCAGACGTGGTGCGTAGAGTCGCTTTGGTTCCTTTACTCACGGTGATACACTGGCGATATAACACAGGCTGCGGACTTGTCTGAAAACTAATTTGCTAATGGACTCTCATGTGTTAAGGGAAACTCTAGTGATTCCTTTTGTGATGTCAAAGACGTCTTAGAATTCCCTCCTTTGCATCGCGGAGCCCATTCAGTGCACAGAATGCAACACATGCTAATAATTAGTGCTGAATTATTGGGAGTGAAGAAAGCGGGTTTTATTGACTAGTCACTAGGACCTTCGCTACACAAAGGAACGTTGTCACGTAGCTGCTTTATGAGAGGCCTCAGACTTTCCCTATGTACTATGTACGTTCATAGGATATTCAAAAATATACACTGCTATTAGATAGTGAGGGTATTTTTTGTCTCCTGTCGAGAAATAAGAATTTAACCTAGGGCAAATAAAAATTCTGGTAAACAATGTTGCTCCTGGTGTGGGAGTTTATGGGTGAAGAAATCTTAATGATGAATGACCTTGTGTTAAAAAAAACTGCATTCACAATGGGATTGATTTAACGGGCAATGCACTAAACTAGACCCCTTTAATTACATATGCCTAATTGTATGTGTTTTTAACTTGAACTTGTCGTTACGATTTAAAAGTAATATATTACACCGGCAGACATGCGCAGTAAATCACCGACTCGTTACTGCTAGGCAATATAATTAGATATTTCAAGTAAGAAGAGAAGTGATTCTAAAATCCAGTTCGTCCAATTTATCTTATGTTTGCAATTCAACAGTTTGGCCAATTTGCAGGTGGAAATGCCGGTTGATCAAGTAAATTTCTAGTTGGTCTATTAAAATTGCTCATACGGTGTGTGTACAATACACGGCCATTCTTCACCTATCTTAATGTATTATTTCTAAGCGCCATGCTACCACCATACACAAATATTTGTTTGTCTTATTGAGGCTGCGTTAGTTGACCACCGCATGCGGAATTTTCATGTTGCAACTCATTGAGTTTGAAGAATGCACCGAAAAATGTACAATAAAGTAATATTGTCCTCTGTATATCCATAATATAGTCATGGACTGGCTGGGAAATTCTAACCATCGGGGATGGGGGTGTTAGCCCTGGTCTATGAGCATCAGTCAATCCTTAAAAGGTGGTTTAAAGTAGAGATGAGTGGGTCCGGTTCTCGGAGAACCGGACCACCCGAACTTCCCAATCCGAGTCCGGATCCGAGTCCGGCTCGGGGTTTCCCAAAATGAGGCAAAACTCATCCCACTGTCGGATTCTCGACGGGTTTTGGATTCTATAAAGGTCCCGGTGATCTACGCCATTTTTACTCTGGCTGTGGAGAGTGCACTGAACGGACGTGCAATATCATTTTACAGTGGCAAAGAAATAAAACATAAAAAATAAAGTTAACTACAGAGAAAGATAAAATTGGCAATATGCTATTTACCACACGAAGTAGCAAGGAAAGACTCAGGCCTTGGCCTTTATTTATAAGTGGTGGTTCTGCAACTGTCAGTGAGGCATCTTCTTTTGCTCCTCATGACGATACAAGAACTTTTCACTCAGAGTCTAGAAGTGGTGTAAAAAAATTAAAACAACTAAAGCAGTAGAACAAACTGTGCGTTCAGAACCGTCACACATTCCTGAGGAATGTTTAGGGGTGTCCAGGATAGCTATGTGTGAGTGACATTTCTCACACTGTCCTCACAGAGAAGCCTCTTTCACCTCCTTCACCCTTTCTGCACCATCTGCACATGTAGGGAACAGTACAAGAAAAGATGGTGATGAGACATAATAGAAATTGAGGGCTTGTATGTGGAAGTGGAACAGGATGAGGGGGATATGTGTATACTACTACTATCTGACACTGAGGATGTTGATGATGTTGTATATGTAGGTCAGCCACCAGTGGCTGCATTTCTTGCCCGTGATAAAAAGAAAGCCTTTGTGATGCCTGTACATAAGGCCAAAAAAAGCCACTCCTTGGGTGTAGAATCATTTTTCTACAAATCCTGACAATAATTGTGAAGGCCAAAGTTAGTAGAGGCAGGGACGTTAACCATCTAGGCACCTCCTCCATGATACGTCATTTGCGGCAGATTTTACAAGATTAAAACTTAACTCCCTCATCATCAACCTCCTCATTAGTGATCAGCGGTATTCCTCCAAAAAATTGTTTTGTGGGGCCCCAAACAAAGCAAGCACTTCAGCCACAAAAGTGTCAGTCGCTGAAGTGCTTGGTTTGTTACACTGTGCATGTCCTTTTTAATATCCATCATAAGGGTGGGAGGGAGGGCCCAAGGACAATTCCATCTTGCACCACTTTTCATTTCTGCACTGGTGTGTGGCAATGTTTCATAGATGTGCTATAAACTGCCGTGTGTTTGTGCCGCTGCTCTGTCGGTTAGTAACCAGCTGGCTCGCTGCAGCCTGGGCCTAAATGGATGAAAATAACATTGTGAGGTGGTCACAATTGACTGGAAATGAGTGGAAATGATTGTTATTGAGCTTAATAATACCGGAGGAACAAAAAATATGCCAAAACATGCGCAGCACATGGAGGACCGACGCCCGGCAGCCCGTACAGAAGCACCGATCACCGGCTCCTGGACTGGTAAGTATGTTTTGCTTTATACTTTTTTGTTTTGTTTTAAACAGTGATAAGCTTGTGTGTCCATCGGACACACAGATCTGATCACTGGAGCCCAGTTCCTGCACAGTTTCTCTGCCAGAGGCAGAGAAAGCTGGGCAGAAGGCTGTACATCGCAGTGCTGCCCTGTGATTTCGCCAGCCTGAGCTGGCGTTATTATCACAGGACACACTGCAGTGTTTTTTTTTTTACAGTTTTGGGGGGGTAAATTCGGCCACATCGCATTTCCCATTATAAGTATGGGGAATGCGATGTGGGGGTGGTCTTCAGTTTGCCGGCTGTCGGGATACCGGCGCACAGTATACCGGCGCCGGAATCCCGACAGCCGGCATACCGACACTTTTTCTTCCTCTTGGGGGTCTACGACCCCCCTGGAGGGAGAATAAATAGTTTGGTGCGGGTAGCGCGCCACCGTGCCCGCAGCGTGGCAAGCGCAGCAAGCCCGCAAGGGGCTCATTTGCGCTCGCCACACTGTCGGTATGCCGGCGGTTGGGTTCCCGGCGCCGGTATGCTGGTCGGCGGGAGCCCGGCCGCCGGCATACCATACTACACCCGCAATGTGGGTTACTAAAAAAATTACAATTAAAGGGTTTGGAGCAGTTTTTTCATGAAAACTGCTCAAAATGGCCTTTATTACATTGGAGTGATACTAAAATAATGTGAAAAGGGTGTGAAAACAGAAAACCCCCCTTTTCACATTATTTTAGTAAAAATAATGTTAATAAATAAATAGACCTCTAAATGAGTTCACCAAGGGAGGATGTGTAGACAAAGAAGAACATGAAAGGCAGATCAAAAGGAAGAGAGAGAGAGGACGAAAAGGAGTTGGAAGTAGAGACAAAGATGAAGTCTTTAGATAGGAAGAGCGGAGAGTAGATGAAGTAAGTCTGAGAATTGATAGGCCGGTCTCTACTACTAGCCACGCCTACTGTGTTGCATAGCCTCCTATGATGTTCGGAAAATAAAACATTTACTCCAGTAGGGAATTCCAGCACTCTATGAGCTCTGGTCTGTCAAGCAACTGCACTCTCTCTATTCAAGTAATTTACTGCGCTTTGGGTGGGGGCATACTGTGACAGGCATTGATTGCGCTGTGATGCGCCCTATCCCCATAGGTGCTGTGAATCACTATAATGGTAATCTCTGCCTCCGAATGGGATATCTAATGCGTCTTCAAAATCTCTGGATGAGAAGCCCCCATATTATAGTTGTGCTACCACATGAAGTGATACCCGATTACCTGGCCGATGTGGAACCTGTGCAGGACTTCTAATCTGAGATGTAACATGTGCAGAGAGAGTTAGATTTGGGTGGGGTGTGTTCAAACTGAAATCTAAATTGCAGTGTAAAAATAAAGCAGCCAGTATTTACCCTGCACAGAAACAATATAACCCACCCAAATCTAACTCTCTCTGCACATATTACATCTGCCCCACCTGCAGTATACATGGTTTTGCCCAACTGCTAACAAATTTGCTGCTGCGATGAGGTCTGTATTAGGACCATAGCCTTTTAATCTTTAACCCTTTCTTGTGCAGAGGAGACATTGTCCCACAAAACAGGACATGCAATACGTACCAATGTATGTGTGTAAGTATATAAAATGCTGCATATAAAATGTATTAACATTTGTGCTGTTGCGGCACACCCGGAACGTGGTGCGTTTTATCATGACACCCCAATGCTGGTTATAAATAAATAAATAAATATAGAATTTAATAAAGTGACATGGGGAAGAAAGAAGCGCGAGACTCAGTTAATAATATCCTGTCTCATTATCTTTCAGCATCTTAAAAAGTAACAAATTGCATCTTTAATCCCTGTATAATTAGGAATTTACTGATTTGCATAATGAAAAGAAAAAAAATAAGAAATATCTGTTGAATAGAGAATGTGTTGCACATTGTATTGGGAATAAATGCGCCTAGCATATAACAGTCTGGGCAGTGAGCTAATTGCGAGGACATATTTGTAAAATAAGGAGGGTAAAAGAGACAGGAAAGACCCCCCTCCCTCCCCCCTCCTTGGCCACTATTATAACCAGCCAATTACTAAAATCCACCTGTGTACATAAAATATCTGAAATTGTGAACTTGTTAAAGAAAGACGTCAATGTAAAGTATTCTCTCCTGTTCAGTAAAGAAGATTGCTCCTTAAAGCTTCCATTATTGGAAAGCTTATAATAGACCAGTGGGAATACTCGGCGCAGTGCGAGGCCCAGCCTCGGATTGGCCGGTGCATAGTGCTGATATATAATTTAATTTTACAGGCCTTGTGGATATAATCTACGGGGCATCCTCCTTCTGTAAAGAGCACAACTCACACCCAGGACTTTCATCAGCTGCTGACATAATGGCTGAGCCGCACAGAAAGCAGCTCTCATTATATACAGCTCCTCCGTGCTGCTTGTCCCTATTGTATATACAGCAAGGCGGTCAGAAGACGCTTCTTCTATCTATACTCTGGGTTTACAGTGCTGCCTCTTGTGCTGCGCCAACCTGTTCAAAGCGATAAAAGCTTTAATGGGAAAAACACACATACATGCGCACACACACACATATCAGAAACCAGCAAATAAAAAATAAAAAGTAGGTTTTAAGAATGGGAGATTACAGGCGCTGGGCGCTGTGCGATGTAGGAGCTGTCTCCGATTTTCTGCTCAGAAGCGCATTTACATTTTTTGCTTTGAAGATACTCAATAACAAAAACCAGGGGAAATAAACTCACAATTGCGCACAATTATAACCGATACTGGCTTCATCTCACTTAGGTTTCATCTCAACCCTCTGTGACATGTTTTAGCAACAATTAAGATTGCGTCTAGTTACACTATGACTACAAAAGATACAGTCATGCAAAGACAGCAAAGAGCGGAGACAATGGAGAGTTGCTCCGGTTCAATGTCTATGGCTCGTGCCAAAATGATGTTGTGTCCCGGGAACAGCAGCTCACTCTGGACCGGTTGACGGATCAATTCATTTTCCATCATTCATGACAAATGTTTCCCTATCCAGGAGACTCTGCCATGACTCCCACGCGATCCTGATGTTCCTCAGGCCTGCCAGATAAAACGAGGATACCATTCAGATTCAGTATAATGTGCCAGCACGTGGGATCCTGGCAGTCAGAAGACCGACGCTGAGATCCTAAAGGTTGCATTGCTGACTGGGGTCAGTTGGGGCTGTTCTCCCCTTTCCCCTACCCCTCCCTACCTGCAGCCTAACCCTAACCTCCCCCTATAGTGCCCAAGTCTAACCTCTCTGCAGCGGTGCCTAAACCTAACTGCCCCCCTCCCCGCCGCCTAACCCTAACCCCCCCTCCCCAAAGCCTAACCCTAACCTCCCCCTATAGAGCCCATCCCTAACCTCTCTGCAGCGGTGCCTAAACCTAACTGCCCTCCTCCCCGCCGCCTAACCCTAACCCCCCTCCCCAAAGCCTAACCTCCCCCTATGGAGCCCTACCCTAACCTCTCTGTAGTGGTGCCTAAACCTAACTGCCCCCCTCCCCGCCACCTAACCCTAACCCCCCTCCCCACAGCCTAACCCTAACCCCCCTCCCCACAGCCTAACCCTAATCCCATCTCCCCGCAGCCTAACCCTAACTACTCCCCTCCCCCCGCCTAACCCTAACCCCCCTCCCCACAGCCTAACCCTAACCCCCCCTCCCCACAACCTAACCCTAATCCCTCCTCCCAGCAGCCTAACCCTAACTACCCCCCTCCCCGCAGCCTAACCCTAATCCCACCTCCCCGCAGCCTAACCCTAACTACTCCCCTCCCTGAAGCCTAACCCTCCCCTCCCCCCATCTAACCCTAACCCCCCCTCCCCACAACCTAACCCTAATCCCCCCTCCCAGCAGCCTAACCCTAACTACCCCCCTCCCCGCAGCCTAACCCTACCCTCCCCCCTCAGCCTAACCTCCCCCTCCCCACAGCCTAACCCTAACCCCCCCTCCCAAAAGCCTAACCCTAACCTCCCCCTATAGAGCCCAACCCTAACCTTTCTGTAGTGGTGCCTAAACCTAACTGCTCCCCTCCGCACACACTAACCCTAATCCCCCCTCCCCACAGCCTAACCCTAACTACCCCCCTCCCCGCAGCCTAACCCTAACTACCCCCCTCCCCACAGCCTAACCCTAACTACCCCCCTCCCCACAGCCTAACCCTAACTACCCCCCTCCCCGCAGCCTAACCCTAACTACCCCCCTCCCCACAGCCTAACCCTAACTACCCCCCTCCCCACAGCCAAGCACCCTAACCCCCTCCCCAAAGCCTATCCCTAACCTACCCACGGGGCAGCTAAACTAATCTCCTCACCCCCCCCCCCCCCCCCCCAGTACTAAACCTAACTCAGGCGCTGCACTTACCTAGGTCAGTATTCTGACCATTCCGGGGATTCCGGCATTCCGGCAGTTGTCGGCATTCTGGCGTCAGTATTCCAACAGGCAGGATCCCAACCGCCAGCAAATAAACCGCATCCCTACCACTCAGACAGAGAAGGACTAATATCTTTGTTGAATTTCAACATCGAACATGTTGGCAGCTGCAGAATGTCAACATTTGAAATGTCGCCATTGCGCAGGGACTGGAGGGTTTGGGTTAGGCGGTGGGAATGGAGCATTTGGAATTTGCAATGGTGGGTGGAAATAATGCGCACGGAATAAGGAATCTGCAGCAAATGATTAGGACACCGATGAGGTACAAACCGTTGCCAATTGTAGAGGTATATGCACGGAACCTTCGTGGACATATGCTCCAGTACCGGTGATTATACCTGGAATGGAGTGGTGGCGTTTCTATAATGGGTGCAACGTGTGCGGTGCAAGCTACCATATCCGAAGTCCCATGTCAGAGCTCCAGGTGCATTAATCAATAACAGGCAAAATGGCCGCCGCGCATGCTAGTAATTGAGTGGGACATGTACTAAGCAGTGATAAAAGTGGAGAAGTGAGCCAGTGGAGAAGTTGCCCATGGCAACCAATCAGCATTGACGTAACTTTTATAATTTGCATACTATAAAAGTATACAGAGCAGCTGATTGGTTGCCATGGGCAACTTCTTCACTGGCTCACTTCTCCACTTTTATCACTGCTTAGTACATGTCCCCCTTAGTCTCCTGAACATGGCGGGCGCCGTGTTTCCTGGAGACCTGTGCATGCTCAGTAGTCCGGCACGGGTATGGGTCATTAGATCGACCACACTTAGGTCTACAGTTATTAGGTCGACCACTATTGGTCGACAGTGACTAGGTCGACACCTGAAATAGGTCGGCACGGTCATTAGGTCGACATAAACAAGGTCGACATGGAAAAAGGTTGACATGAGTTTTTAAAAAATTTTGGGTGTCGTTTTCTTCATAAAGGGACGGGGAACCCCAATTAGAGCACCGTGTCCCCTCGCATGGCTCGCCCCACTACCGCTGCACTCGGCACAGGTTACCGTTCCCAATCGTAGTCCACGTGGATCGTAAAGCATGAAAAAGGTCAAAAAAAATTAAAAAAGGTGAAAAACGCATGTTGACCTTTTTCCATGTCGACCTAATGCATGTTGACCAATAGTGGTCGACCTAATGACCATATCCTACTGGCACAATGCCAGAGTCTACTGCACTGCAAAGAGAGGGGGACACCCCCCGCAGTCTGCACACAGGCCCCCTCCTCTGTAAAATTGCCCCGGGATTGTAGGGTTCGGCACAAGCTACAGGAGGGTAGGGTTAGGCACTAGGGGAAGGGTTGGGGGTTAGGGAGATACTTACCAGCTGAAGATATCAGGACGTCACCAAAGGGCCTGGAAGACACAGCTGGAGCCATCAAATGATGCTCTTGGCAGCTCTGCAGCAGCAATGCTGGCTGCAGGATCTGTTCCAGGCATCCAGGGGCCACGGAGGCAGCGGTGATGCCATCCCCAGGCCCTGTACCCTGGGTGACCGTACTGCTCGTACATCCCAAGTACAGCCATGGATATGTTCTGCCCTAAATGTTCACCCTCATCTAACCCTCTATGACTATTACATTGCTAACTATCAGTTCTCAAACTACTTCAAATGAATAACGTATAATTGGGATTATATGTCATTTTTGCTTCCTCACTGCTGGAACTGATATATTGCTGTCAATATTCACAAAGGAGGGAATAATTGAAGCTCTGCGTCACAATATGAATAAGAAGATGGATAGTCACAAGCTTCAAGCTTAATTTCATATGTTGGACCCATATCCAGTTCTTGGGGGTCATTCCGAGTTGTTCGCTCGGTAAATTTCATCGCATCGCAGCGATTTTCCGATTATTGCGCATGCGCAATGTTCGCACTGCGACTGCGCCAAGTAAATTTGCTATGCAGTTAGGAATTTTGCTCACGGCTTTTTCATCGTTCAGGCGATCGTAATGTGATTGGCTGGGCGAACGCTGGGTGTGTTTGTGACGTCAAACCAGGAACGACAAGCTCTGAACTGATCGCAGATGCCGAGTAAGTCTGGAGCTACTCAGAAACTGCACAGAGATGTCTTTTCGCAATATTGCGAATCTTTCGTTCGCAATTTTACTATGCTAAGATTCACTCCCAGTAGGCGGCGGCTTAGCGTGTGCAAAGCTGCTAAAAACGGCTTGCGAGCGAACAACTCGGAATGACCCCCATTGTTGGGATGAGGGTTTCTTGGGAGGAGGAGGCTGCGGCTGCAGCACTTTCCAGAAGGACGCGCACAGTCACCTGTACTATTAGTGCAGCAACACCAACATCTACGTTCAGTTTACAGTGCACTGAGCCGTATACAGTAGCTACACACGTGCGCCATGCTGTGCTGGATATGTGTGCGGTACTCCCCATAGTATGGTTACCCATGGATGGGCGATGTTTGGCAACTATCTATGTTTTGTGCAAAATTGTTTTCCATTCACTGGTAGGGACCAGTTCTCCTTTGGGTCACCTTTCATTGCACACGTGTGGCCTCAGCCTCCTGTTCTTTGCCCATGTGGGGCTGCGAATTATCGATGGCTCAGTCATCAATGTTTTCCCAGCGTTGTCTGCCAGCCATCAGTCATCGATGGCTAGACTTGCAATGACAGCCCTACACCAGAACACACAGGGGGAGAGTTACAAAATCTTGGAGAGAGCTAAAGCACCAACCAATCCGCTCCTGACTATGTATTTTAAAAGCATTTTGTATATTCGAATTTATGCATCAGGGATAATCAAAATGCGGCCCTCCAGCTGCTGTAGAACTACACATCCCAGCATGCTATTAGGGCATGGTAAAACTGTGGCAGGGCATACTGGGATGTGTAGTTCTACAGCAGCTTTAGGGTTGCATGCTGCCTGCAACAGATAATGAGAATTTCAGCCATTGCAAGAAATGATCTATATGTAAATATGTAGCAGAAGGATTCCTGTATAAATAGAACACGGCGCTGTACATATATTTCCCAGCATGCTGCTGCCACACGTCCTCATACAGGCAATGTCTGACACTTTTTATTCAATTGGTGACATTCTGCCTGAGCTGAGAAACCTGTGATGTTACCATACACCACATCACGCTTCAGCTGGCACCTCAGTAACCCACTGCAGTATATAGCTGAGGTGGTGCTTACTAAGTGTCAGCTCTCACATAACAGTATGCGGCGTCTGGTGACAGAGACAGCGCCAGCGACAAGGTATGACGGTGCCATGTGCACGCTGCATTATCATCACAGGAAGGGCGCCGCAAGCTGAACACATTCTGTATTTATATTACACTATACACATGAAGCCTGGGATGTCCTGCTGGAGCCCCACCAGAACTTGTTCCTACTAAATGCAGAATTCTCTTACATTCACTTTTACCAGTGTTCAGTCTGCGAGCACAGTAGCCCCCTACATGTAAGTAACTGTACCTAGTGTGCTGTTACAGTGCTGCAACAATATATTGTAAATGTTACATTCCTTCCTTCCTTCCTCCCTTCTTTCCTTTCTTCCTTCCTTCCTTCCTTCCTTCCTTCCTGCCTCCCTCCCTTCCTCTTCCCCAAATCATTCCTTCCTTCCTTCCTTCCTTCCTTCCTTCCTTCCTTCCTTTCTTCCTTCCTTCCTTCCTTCCTTCCTGCCTCCCTCCCTTCCTCTTCCCCAAATCATTCCTTCCTTCCTTCCTTCCTTCCTTTCTTCCTTCCTCTTCCCCCAATTCTCCCTTACTCCCTCCCTCCCTTCCTTCCTTCCTTCCTTCCTTCCTTCCTTCCTTCCTGCCTCCCTCCCTTCCTCTTCCCCAAATCATTCCTTCCTTCCTTCCTTCCTTCCTTCCTTCCTTCCTTCCTTCCTTCCTTCCTTTCTTCCTTCCTCTTCCCCCAATTCTCCCTTACTCCCTCCCTCCCTTCCTTCCTTCCTTATTTCCTTCCTCCCTCTTCCCCAAATCCTTCCTTCCTTCCTTCCTTACTTCCTTCCTTCCTTCCTCCCTCCCTTCCTTCCTTCCTTCCTTCCTTCCTTCCTTCCTTCCTTCCTTCCTTCCTTCCTCCCTCCCTCCCTCCCCTCCTTCCTTCCTCCCTCCCTTCCTTCCTTCCTCCCTCCCTTCCTTCCTTCCTTCCTTCCTTCCTTCCTCCCTTTCTTATTTCCTTCCTCCCTCTTCCCCAAATCATTACTTCCTTCCTTTCTTCCTTCCTCTTCCCCCAATTCTTCCTTCCTTCCTCTTCCCCCTTTCTTTCTTTCTCCCTCCTTTCCTTCCTTCCTTCCTTCCTTCCTTCCTTCCTTCCTTCCTTCCTTCCTTCCTTCCTTCCTTCCTTCCTCCCTCACTTCCTTCCTTCCTTCCTTCCTTCCTCTTCCCCCCTTTCTCCCTCCATCCTCTTCCCCCCTTTCTTCCTTCCTCTTCCCCCACTACCTTCCCTCCTCTTCCTGATTCCTTCCTTCCTTCCTCTTTCTCTCTCTCCAAGGCTTAGTAAATAGACCCCAAAGTTGGTTTCGCATGAAATTAAACACTTTGGTCTGTGCTGCTTCCTGTAGATGACGCACATTATTCGCTATTGAATCACTAGGCGTTCCCAGCAGTCTGGAATTATTCACGCAGAACTAAGCAGAGCATTTGCACAATGCCAATAACTATTGCTGAATGCACTAAGAGAAGACAGAAGATCAAAGTGGTCACCGCACTCCGTGCCAGTTGGGACCCTTCCTGCACCTCTTTGGACCTGTAGCCTTTGTCCTGTTTGCTAATTGTTCCATAGCCCTGGGTGATATTGCCTGATGATTAATCCGCTGTTAACACGTGGGTGCTGTCATGTGCAGGTGCAAAGATGGTCCTGATAGAGCACAGACAGTATCCTTAAAAGGGGCACATTGTTTAAAAGAAGGTACTCTCTAGGGTGCCGCTATGTTTTTATTTTGTATGGTTGGATAGCTAGAGAGACCTTAAGTCCCTCCCAATATTAGGGGTAAATGTAACATCCTGCGTCTTGCCGCCACCGGCGAGTTTCAAGCGACAATTCCCGATATTATAAAGTTGCAATCATTTAAAAGGCAAAACCAGGATTGTTGCCCCTTTAAAACATTGGACAGGCTTAACGTTGACTGAAAGTTGCAGGGAATTCAATTAGCCGCTGTAATTTAAAAAGATCATTTTTTTTTTTGCTCAAGAAAAAATATTGGGGCTAATTGTATTCCCCCTTAGACTCCATTCCTTGTTCTATATAAGCAGTTTGAACCGAGCTGCAAGTTAATAAAAGAAAAAAAAACCTACATATATATAGATCTATTGTTCGTACTGTTTGGTGTGTTTTACTCTAGTGTGCTTTGGCCCTCATTCCGAGTTGATCAGTCGCAAGGCGAATTTAGCAGAGTTACACACGCTAAGCCTACGCCTACTGGGAGTGTATCTTAGCTTCTTAAAATTGCGACCGATGTATTCGCAATATTGCGATTACAAACTACTTTGCAGTTTCTGAGTAACTTCAACCTTACTCTGCCTGTGCGATCAGTTCAGTGCTTGTCGTTCCTGGTTTGACGTCACAAACACACCCAGCGTTCGCCCAGCCACTCCTCCGTTTCTCCAGCCACTCCTGCGTTTTTTCCGGAAACGGTAGCGTTTTCATCCACACGCCCATAAAACGCCGTGTTTCCGCCCAGTAACACCCATTTCCTGTCAATCACATTACGATCGCCGGAGCGATGAAAAAGCTGTCAGTAAAAATACTATCTTCATTGTTAAATTACTTGGCGCAGTCGCAGTGCGAATATTGCGCATGCGTACTAAGCGGATTTTCATTGCGATGCGATGAAAAATACCGACCGATCAACTCGGAATGAGGGCCCTTGTTCACATGCATCTATAATCCTTGTTACTCCACACAGTAATCTGTGAATTGAAAAATGGATACCGATCAGTTTAGAGAAGAGCAACCAAATACTAGCGCTGCAGCTGCTGACACCAGTCATGCCCCACTTTACATTTCTGACACTGCTGTGTGGCAATGTTTCTTAGTGTGCTATAAACTGCCGTGTGTTTGTGCCGCTGCTCTGTCGCTTAGTAACCGCCCAGCTCTCTGCAGAAGATGAAAACAATATTAGCCCTCATTCCGAGTTGTTCGCTCGCTAGCCGCTTTTCGCAGCAGTGCACACGCTAAGCCGCCGCCTACTGGGAGTGAATCTTAGCTTAGCAGAATTGCAAACGAAAGATTCGCAATATTTCGAAAAGATTTTTCTGTGCAGTTTCTGAGTAGCTCGAGACTTACTCTGCCAGTGCGATCAGTTCAGTGCTTGTCGTTCTTGGTTTGACGTCACAAACACGCCCAGCGTTCGCCCAGACACTCCTCCGTTTCTCCAGCCACTCCCGCGTTTTTCCCAGAAACGGTAGCGTTTTTTCACACACTCCCATAAAACGGCCAGTTTCCGCCCAGAAACACCCACTTCCTGTCAATCACATTACGATCACCAGAACGAAGAAAAAACCTCGTAATGCCGTGAGTAAAATACCTAACTGCATAGCAAATTTACTTGGCGCAGCCGCAGTGCGAACATTGCGCATGCGCAATTAGCGGAAAATCGCTGCGATGCGAAGAAAATTACCGAGCGAACAACTCGGAATGAGGGCCATTGTGAGCTCTGAGGTCAAAAATTACTGAAAATTAGTGGAAATGAATGTTATTCAGGATAATAATACCCTAGGAACTGGAAAAGATCCACATTTTGGGCCTAATTCAGATCTGATCGCAGCAGCAAATTTCTTAGCTAATGGGCAAAACCATGGGGGTAATTGAGACCTGATCGTAGATGTGCTAAATTTAGCACATCTACGAGCAGTCACACAGACATGTGGGGGGATGCCCAGCAGCGATCAGGTCTGAATCAGGCCCCATGTGCACTGCAGGTGGGGCAGATGTAACATGTGCAGAGAGAGTTAGATTTGGGTGGGTTATATTGTTTCTGTGCAGAGTAAATACTGGCTGCTTTATTTTTACACTGCAATTTAGATTTTAGTTTGAAAACACCCCACCCAAATCTAACTCTCTCTGCACATGTTACATCTGCCCCACCTGCACTGCACATGGTGCCTAATTCAGACCTGATCGCTAGCAGGCAATTTTTGCAGAGCTGCAATCAGATTGTCGCCGCCCATAGGGGAGTGTATTTTCGCTGTGCAAGTGTGTGAACGCCTGTGCAGCCGAGCCGTACAAACAGATCTTGTGCAGTCTCTGAGTAGCCCAGGACTTACTGATCCGCTGCGATCACTTCAGCTTGTCCGGGACCGGAATTGACATCAGACACCCGCCCTGCAAACGCTTGGACACGCCTGCATTTTTCCAACCACTCCCAGAAAACGGTCAGTTGCCACCCACAAACGCCCTCTTCCTGTCAATCTCCTTGCGATCGCCCGTGCGAATGGATCCGTCGCACAAACCCATCGCTGAGTGGCGATCCGATTTGTACCTGTGCGATGCGCCTGCGCATTGTGGTGCATACGGATGCGCAGTTTGGACCTGATCGCCCGCTGTATGAAAACGCAGCCTAGTGATCGATCAGGTCTGAATTACCCCCATGGTTTTGCCCATTAGCTAACAAATTTGCTGCTGCAATCAGGTCTGAATTAGGTCCTATGTGAATTTAGTTTTTTTGTAAATTTTTGAAAAAAACTCCAAAACCAAAACCAGTCACAGTCAAAATCCAAAACCGAATCCAAAACCCAAACCGGACAACGCATTAGAGCCAAAACCAGCAAAAATGGTTCTGCGCCCATGTCTCGTATTTACAAAATGGCTGTAGAGCCAAACTTGCAATGAAATACAGCCAGCTACATCATGCTCTTATGGGCCGCAAATCCACTGCAATTGCATTTGCATTGCGTTCATGGAAATTTGCGCACAAACGTTCGAATGCCCAGTTGTACAATATCCAGCAAATAAGTAACCATTAAGGATAAGCCAAGATTTAATTGAATGAGAGGGGGGTCATGCAAAAGCAGACAAACTCTTTAAACATTTTGGCGCAATATCTCCCATCCAGAAACCAATACGGTTATACACCCCTGCACAGGGAGTGACCACCCATGTAACAAGTAGAGATGAGCGGGTTCGGTTCCTCGGAATCCGAACCCGCCCGAACTTCAGTTTTTTTTACACGGGTCTGAGCGACTCGGATCTTCCCGCCTTGCTTGGTTAACCCGAGCGCGCCCGAACGTCATCATCACGCTGTCGGATTCTCGCGAGGCTCGGATTCTATCGCGAGACTCGGATTCTATATAAGGAGCCGCGCGTCGCCGCCATTTTTCACACGTGCATTGAGATTCATAGGGAGAGGACGTGGCTGGCGTCCTCTCCGTTTATAGAGATTCGAGAAGAGAGTGAGACAGAGAGAGACACAGTAGTAATTTGGGGAGCATTAGGAGGAGTACTACTACTACTAGTACTTGCTGAAGTGATAGAGAGAGATAGTGTGACTGTATTATCTGACTTGTGGGGGAGACACTGACAGTGGGGAGCAGTTAGAGTCTGAGAGCAGGACTCAGGACTCAGGAGTACATATAACGTACAGTGCACACTTTTGCTGCCAGAGTGCCAGCCACACTGCCATTGTTTGTGACCACACTGACCACCAGTATAATATATATTGTGATTGTCTGCTTAGGACTCAGGAGTACTACTTGCAAGTTGCTGATAGTGTGACCAGTGACCTGACCACCAGTTTAATAATCACCACCAGTTTATGAGTTTAATATATATTATATATATATATATATATATATATAATTGTATATAATATATATATAATATTGTATACCACCTAGCACCTACCCGTGTTTTTTTTTTTTTTCTTTCTTCTTTATACATACTACTATAGTAGCTTACTGTAGCAGTCTGCGGTGCTGCTGAGCTGACAGTGTCCAGCAGGTCCGTCATCAGTCATTACATAATAAATATATAATATATACCTGTCCGGCTGCAGTACTAGTGATATTATATATACATATATATTGATTTAATCTCATTATCATCCAGTCTATATTATCAGCAGACACAGTACGTTAGTCCACGGCTGTAGCTACCTCTGTGTCGGCACTCGGCAGTCCATCCATAATTGTATACCACCTACCCGTGGTTGTTTTTTTTTTCTTTCTTCTTTATACATACTACTATAGTAGCTTACTGTAGCAGTCTGCGGTGCTGCTGAGCTGACAGTGTCCAGCAGGTCCGTCATCAGTCATTACATAATAAATATATAATATATACCTGTCCGGCTGCAGTACTAGTGATATTATATATACATATATATTGATTTCATCTCATTATCATCCAGTCTATATTATCAGCAGACACAGTACGTTAGTCCACGGCTGTAGCTACCTCTGTGTCGGCACTCGGCAGTCCATCCATAATTGTATACCACCTACCAGTGGTTGTTTTTTTTTTCTTTCTTCTTTATACATACTACTATAGTAGCTTACTGTAGCAGTCTGCGGTGATGCTGAGCTGACAGTGTCCAGCAGGTCCGTCATCAGTCATTACATAATAAATATATAATATATACCTGTCCGGCTGCAGTACTAGTGATATTATATATACATATATATTGATTTCATCTCATTATCATCCAGTCTATATTATCAGCAGACACAGTACGTTAGTCCACGGCTGTAGCTACCTCTGTGTCGGCACTCGGCAGTCCATCCATAATTGTATACCACCTACCCGTGGTTTTTTTCTTTTTCTTTCTTCTTTATACATACTACTATAGTAGCTTACTGTAGCAGTCTGCGGTGCTGCTGAGCTGACAGTGTCCAGCAGGTCCGTCATCAGTCATTACATAATAAATATATAATATATACCTGTCCGGCTGCAGTACTAGCGATATTATATATACATATATATTGATTTCATCTCATTATCATCCAGTCTATATTATCAGCAGACACAGTACGTTAGTCCACGGCTGTAGCTACCTCTGTGTCGGCACTCGGCAGTCCATCCATAATTGTATACCACCTACCCGTGGTTGTTTTTTTTTTCTTTCTTCTTTATACATACTACTATAGTAGCTTACTGTAGCAGTCTGCGGTGCTGCTGAGCTGACAGTGTCCAGCAGGTCCGTCATCAGTCATTACATAATAAATATATAATATATACCTGTCCGGCTGCAGTACTAGTGATATTATATATACATATATATTGATTTCATCTCATTATCATCCAGTCTATATTATCAGCAGACACAGTACGTTAGTCCACGGCTGTAGCTACCTCTGTGTCGGCACTCGGCAGTCCATCCATAATTGTATACCACCTACCCGTGGTTGTTTTTTTTTTTCTTTCTTCTTTATACATACTACTATAGTAGCTTACTGTAGCAGTCTGCGGTGCTGCTGAGCTGACAGTGTCCAGCAGGTCCGTCATCAGTCATTACATAATAAATATATAATATATACCTGTCCGGCTGCAGTACTAGTGATATTATATATACATATATATTGATTTCATCTCATTATCATCCAGTCTATATTAGCAGCAGACACAGTACGGTAGTCCACGGCTGTAGCTACCTCTGTGTCGGCACTCGGCAGTCCATCCATAATTGTATACCACCTACCCGTGGTTGTTTTTTTTTTCTTTCTTCTTTATACATACTACTATAGTAGCTTACTGTAGCAGTCTGCGGTGCTGCTGAGCTGACAGTGTCCAGCAGGTCCGTCATCAGTCATTACATAATAAATATATAATATATACCTGTCCGGCTGCAGTACTAGTGATATTATATATACATATATATTGATTTCATCTCATTATCATCCAGTCTATATTAGCAGCAGACACAGTATGGTAGTCCACGGCTGTAGCTACCTCTGTGTCGGCACTCGGCAGTCCATCCATAAGTATACTAGTATCCATCCATCTCCATTGTTTACCTGAGGTGCCTTTTAGTTGTGCCTATTAAAATATGGAGAACAAAAATGTTGAGGTTCCAAAATTAGGGAAAGATCAAGATCCACTTCCACCTCGTGCTGAAGCTGCTGCCACTAGTCATGGCCGAGACGATGAAATGCCAGCAACGTCGTCTGCCAAGGCCGATGCCCAATGTCATAGTACAGAGCATGTAAAATCCAAAACACCAAATATCAGTAAAAAAAGGACTCCAAAACCTAAAATAAAATTGTCGGAGGAGAAGCGTAAACTTGCCAATATGCCATTTACCACACGGAGTGGCAAGGAACGGCTGAGGCCCTGGTCTATGTTCATGGCTAGTGGTTCAGCTTCACATGAGGATGGAAGCACTCAGCCTCTCGCTAGAAAAATGAAAAGACTCAAGCTGGCAAAAGCACCGCAAAGAACTGTGCGTTCTTCGAAATCCCAAATCCACAAGGAGAGTCCAATTGTGTCGGTTGCGATGCCTGACCTTCCCAACACTGGACGTGAAGAGCATGCGCCTTCCACCATTTGCACGCCCCCTGCAAGTGCTGGAAGGAGCACCCGCAGTCCAGTTCCTGATAGTCAGATTGAAGATGTCAGTGTTGAAGTACACCAGGATGAGGAGGATATGGGTGTTGCTGGCGCTGGGGAGGAAATTGACCAGGAGGATTCTGATGGTGAGGTGGTTTGTTTAAGTCAGGCACCCGGGGAGACACCTGTTGTCCGTGGGAGGAATATGGCCATTGACATGCCTGGTGAAAATACCAAAAAAATCAGCTCTTCGGTGTGGAAGTATTTCAACAGAAATGCGGACAACAGGTGTCAAGCCGTGTGTTGCCTTTGTCAAGCTGTAATAAGTAGGGGTAAGGACGTTAACCACCTCGGAACATCCTCCCTTATACGTCACCTGCAGCGCATTCATAATAAGTCAGTGACAAGTTCAAAAACTTTGGGTGACAGCGGAAGCAGTCCACTGACCAGTAAATCCCTTCCTCTTGTAACCAAGCTCACGCAAACCACCCCACCAACTCCCTCAGTGTCAATTTCCTCCTTACCCAGGAATGCCAATAGTCCTGCAGGCCATGTCACTGGCAATTCTGATGAGTCCTCTCCTGCCTGGGATTCCTCCGATGCATCCTTGAGTGTAAAGCCTACTGCTGCTGGCGCTGCTGTTGTTGCTGCTGGGAGTCGATCGTCATCCCAGAGGGGAAGTCGTAAGCCCACTTGTACTACTTCCAGTAAGCAATTGACTGTCCAACAGTCCTTTGCGAGGAAGATGAAATATCACAGCAGTCATCCTGCTGCAAAGCAGATAACTGAGGCCTTGACAACTATGTTGGTGTTAGACGTGCGTCCGGTATCCGCCGTTAGTTCACAGGGAACTAGACAATTTCTTGAGGTAGTGTGCCCCCGTTACCAAATACCATCTAGGTTCCACTTCTCTAGGCAGGCGATACCGAGAATGTACACGGACGTCAGAAAAAGACTCACCAGTGTCCTAAAAAATGCAGTTGTACCCAATGTCCACTTAACCACGGACATGTGGACAAGTGGAGCAGGGCAGGGTCAGGACTATATGACTGTGACAGCCCACTGGGTAGATGTATGGACTCCCGCCGCAAGAACAGCAGCGGCGGCACCAGTAGCAGCATCTCGCAAACGCCAACTCTTTCCTAGGCAGGCTACGCTTTGTATCACCGCTTTCCAGAATACGCACACAGCTGAAAACCTCTTACGGCAACTGAGGAAGATCATCGCGGAATGGCTTACCCCAATTGGACTCTCCTGTGGATTTGTGGCATCGGACAACGCCAGCAATATTGTGTGTGCATTAAATATGGGCAAATTCCAGCACGTCCCATGTTTTGCACATACCTTGAATTTGGTGGTGCAGAATTTTTTAAAAAACGACAGGGGTGTGCAAGAGATGCTGTCGGTGGCCAGAAGAATTGCGGGACACTTTCGGCGTACAGGCACCACGTACAGAAGACTGGAGCACCACCAAAAACAACTGAACCTGCCCTGCCATCATCTGAAGCAAGAAGTGGTAACGAGGTGGAATTCAACCCTCTATATGCTTCAGAGGTTGGAGGAGCAGCAAAAGGCCATTCAAGCCTATACAATTCAGCACGATATAGGAGGTGGAATGCACCTGTCTCAAGCGCAGTGGAGAATGATTTCAACATTGTGCAAGGTTCTGATGCCCTTTGAACTTGCCACACGTGAAGTCAGTTCAGACACTGCCAGCCTGAGTCAGGTCATTCCCCTCATCAGGCTTTTGCAGAAGAAGCTGGAGACATTGAAGGAGGAGCTAACACAGAGCGATTCCGCTAGGCATGTGGGACTTGTGGATGGAGCCCTTAATTCGCTTAACAAGGATTCACGGGTGGTCAATCTGTTGAAATCAGAGCACTACATTTTGGCCACCATGCTCGATCCTAGATTTAAAGCCTACCTTGGATCTCTCTTTCCGGCAGACACAAGTCTGCTGGGGTTCAAAGACCTGCTGGTGAGAAAATTGTCAAGTCAAGCGGAACGCGACCTGTCAACATCTCCTCCTTCACATTCTCCCGCAACTGGGGGTGCGAGGAAAAGGCTCAGAATTCCGAGGCCACCCGCTGGCGGTGATGCAGGGCAGTCTGGAGCGACTGCTGATGCTGACATCTGGTCCGGACTGAAGGACCTGACAACGATTACGGACATGTCGTCTACTGTCACTGCATATGATTCTCTCACCATTGAAAGAATGGTGGAGGATTATATGAGTGACCGCATCCAAGTAGGCACGTCACACAGTCCGTACTTATACTGGCAGGAAAAAGAGGCAATTTGGAGGCCCTTGCACAAACTGGCTTTATTCTACCTAAGTTGCCCTCCCACAAGTGTGTACTCCGAAAGAGTGTTTAGTGCCGCCGCTCACCTTGTCAGCAATCGGCGTACGAGGTTACATCCAGAAAATGTGGAGAAGATGATGTTCATTAAAATGAATTATAATCAATTCCTCCGTGGAGACATTGACCAGCAGCAATTGCCTCCACAAAGTACACAGGGAGCTGAGATGGTGGATTCCAGTGGGGACGAATTGATAATCTGTGAGGAGGGGGATGTACACGGTGATATATCGGAGGATGATGATGAGGTGGACATCTTGCCTCTGTAGAGCCAGTTTGTGCAAGGAGAGATTAATTGCTTCTCTTTAGGTGGGGGTCCAAACCAACCCGTCATTTCAGTCACAGTCGTGTGGCAGACCCTGTCACTGAAATGATGGGTTGGTTAAAGTGTGCATGTCCTGTTTATACAACATAAGGGTGGGTGGGAGGGCCCAAGGACAATTCCATCTTGCACCTCTTTTTTCTTTAATTTTTCTTTGCGTCATGTGCTGTTTGGGGAGTATTTTTTGGAAGGGCCATCCTGCGTGACACTGCAGTGCCACTCCTAGATGGGCCCGGTGTTTGTGTCGGCCACTAGGGTCACTTATCTTACTCACACAGCTACCTCATTGCGCCTCTTTTTTTCTTTGCGTCATGTGCTGTTTGGGGAGGGTTTTTTGGAAGGGCCATCCTGCGTGACACTGCAGTGCCACTCCTAGATGGGCCCGGTGTTTGTGTCGGCCACTAGGGTCGCTTATCTTACTCACACAGCTACCTCATTGCGCCTCTTTTTTTCTTTGCGTCATGTACTGTTTGGGGAGGGTTTTTTGGAAGGGACATCCTGCGTGACACTGCAGTGCCACTCCTAGATGGGCCCGGTGTTTGTGTCGGCCACTAGGGTCGCTTATCTTACTCACACAGCTACCTCATTGCGCCTCTTTTTTTCTTTGCGTCATGTGCTGTTTGGGGAGGGTTTTTTGGAAGGGACATCCTGCGTGACACTGCAGTGCCACTCCTAGATGGGCCCGGTGTTTGTGTCGGCCACTAGGGTCGCTTATCTTACTCACACAGCTACCTCATTGCGCCTCTTTTTTCTTTGCGTCATGTGCTGTTTGGGGAGGGTTTTTTGGAAGGGACATCCTGCGTGACACTGCAGTGCCACTCCTAGATGGGCCCGGTGTTTGTGTCGGCCACTAGGGTCGCTTATCTTACTCACACAGCTACCTCATTGCGCCTCTTTTTTTCTTTGCGTCATGTGCTGTTTGGGGAGGGTTTTTTGGAAGGGCCATCCTGCTTGACACTGCAGTGCCACTCCTAGATGGGCCAGGTGTTTGTGTCGGCCACTAGGGTCGCTTATCTTACTCACACAGCTACCTCATTGCGCCTCTTTTTTTCTTTGCGTCATGTGCTGTTTGGGGAGGGTTTTTTGGAAGGGACATCCTGCGTGACACTGCAGTGCCACTCCTAGATGGGCCAGGTGTTTGTGTCGGCCACTGGGGTCGCTTAGCTTAGTCATCCAGCGACCTCGGTGCAAATTTTAGGACTAAAAATAATATTGTGAGGTGTGAGGTATTCAGAATAGACTGAAAATGAGTGGAAATTATGGTTTTTGAGGTTAATAATACTTTGGGATCAAAATGACCCCCAAATTCTATGATTTAAGCTGTTTTTTAGTGTTTTTTGAAAAAAACACCCGAATCCAAAACACACCCGAATCCGACAAAAAAAATTCGGTGAGGTTTTGCCAAAACGCGGTCGAACCCAAAACACGGCCGCGGAACCGAACCCAAAACCAAAACACAAAACCCGAAAAATTTCAAGTGCACATCTCTAGTAACAAGTGTCATTTTCCTTTTCCGGGGTCTGCAGTAAATATAAAATTGTCGCTTAAAGTGCGATATTAACATATTCCCTCTGTTTAGCAATTCAAACCAATAAAGTGACATCATCCACAATATTACAAAACATATATAAAAAAATAAAATAATATGTATATTTTTATTTATATTGTATGACATTTCCAGAAATGGGGTGTATATTTTTGGGGGTTAGTTTATGTCTGCTGCATCTCTGCATCTTCTGGACGTACAGATATATTATTTGCTTTTTTGTCCAAAGATTTATCAAGCATTACAAAGAACTTTTACTGTCAGGTAACGTGAGCGGACTGCTGCACCACCTGTGTGTGTCTGAGGCGTGGCGAGGGGGTACACCACGTAGGGATTATACCACGTAGGGATTACACCACGTAGGGATTACACCACATAGGGATTACACCACGTAGGGATTACACCGCATAGCGATTACACCACGTAGGGATAAAACCGCATAGGGATTACACCACGTAGGTATTACACTGCATAGGGATTACACCACGTAGGGATAAAACCACATAGGGATTACACCACGTAGGGATTACACCACATAGGGATTACACCACATAGGGATTACACCACGTAGGGATTACACCACATAGGGATTACACCATGTAGGGATTACACCACATAGGGATTACACCGCATAGGGATTACACCACATAGGGATTACACCGCATAGGGATTACACCACATAGGGATTACACCACGTAGGGATTATACCGCATAGGGATTACACCACGTAGGGATAACACCACATAGGGATTACACCATGTAGGGATTACACCACGTAGGGATTACACCACTTAGGGATTACACCACATAGGGATTACACCACATAGGGATTACACCACATAGGGATTACACCATGTAGGGATTACACCACGTAGGGATTACACTGCATAGGGATTACACCACATAGGGATTACACCACGTAGGGATAACACCACATAGGGATTACACCATGTAGGGATTACACCACATAGGGATTACACCATGTAGGGATTACACCACGTAGGGATTACACTGCATAGGGATTACACCACGTAGGGATTACACCACGTAGGGATTACACCGCACAGGGATTACACCACGTAGGGATTACACCACGTAGGGATTACACCGCATAGGGATTACACCACGTAGGGATTACACCACATAGGGATTACACCGCATAGGGATTACACATTGGGGGTAATTCAGACCTGATCGCTAGGTTGCATTTTTGTACATCAGGCGATCAGGTCTAAACTGCGCATGCATATGCACCGTTGCACGGGTACGAAGCGTATCGCCGCTCAGCGATGGGTTTGTGTGAAGGATCCATTCGCACGGGCGTTCGCAAGGAGATTGACAGATAGAAGGCGTTTGTGGGTGGTAAGTGACCGTTTTCTAGGAGTGGTTGGAAAAACGCAGGCGTGTCCAAGCGTTTGCAGGGAAGGTTCCTGACGTCAATTCCGGCCCCGGACAGGCTGATGTGATCGCAGCGGCTGAGTAAGTTCTGGGCTACTCAGAGACTGCACAAGATCTGTTTGTACAGCTCTGCTACACATGGGATCGCACACTTGCACAGCTAAAATACACCCTCCCGTAGGCGGCGTAAATCTGTTCGCAGCACTGCAAAAATTGCCTGCTAGCGGTCAGGTCTGCATTACCCCCATTGTCATCAGTTCTCGGAAAGGGACGGCAGTGAAAGCCTCTTCCCCTAAATCCATGGCTGGTCCCTGTGATGTCATTGCTGGTGTGGCTGTGAGAATATGCAGTCTTGCACGCTGCCTTTTGTGGGACGATGGCTCATCCAGAGTGAGGTCACCAGGCTGGGAAACCCCCCAGTATGAGATGGGAATTGGGTTAAAGGCTGAAAAGACTGTGAATCCAGCTCTGTGAATAGGCCTTTATTGTCCATGAAGCCTAAACACTGCGTAAGCCCATATTGTGTTTACCGTCTACTGAAGACTAAATTCACAGTGTCCGCACAGTGTCCCTGGGAGCCGGGGGCAGAGCGGGATGGCATGGCGACAACACAAACTGTTACCACTGTTACTACAGACATTTATAATTCTATCTATTGAAACAGTCACACATTTTGGTTCAGCATATATAATAAGATGGTGTGTCATAATGACACAAATCCCACTAACATGATTGGACACAGCAGATCACATGACCACGCATTATTTCCCATAGACCGCACAGTTCCCAGCGTAAACGAACGCATGATCTACTTCCCACTGTCACCAAAGCCTCATCACAGTCACTGCAGCACATCACGCCCTCACTGACCGCAGCACATCACGTCCTCACTGACAGCAGCACATCCCCGCCTCACTGACAGCAGCACATCCCCGCCTCACTGACAGCAGCACATCCCCGCCTCACTGACAGCAACCCATACCCACCTCACTGACAGCAGCACATCCCCGCCTCACTGACACCGGCACATCCCCGCCTCACTGACAGCAGCACATCCCCCCTCACTGACAGCAGCTCATCCACCCTCACTGACAGCGGCACATCCCCGCCTCACTGACAGGAGCACATCCCCCCTCATTGACAGCAGCTCATCCCCGCCTCACTGACAGCAGCACATCCCCCCTCATTGACAGCAGCACATACCCCCTCACTGACAGCAGCACATCCCCACCTCACTGACAGCAGCACATCCCCCCCTCACTGACAGAAACACATCTCCGCCTCACTGACAGCAGCACATCCTCCCTCACTGACAGAAACACATCTCCGCCTCACTGACAGCAGCACATCCTCCCTCACTGACAGCAGCACATCCCCACCTCATTGACAGCAGCACATCCCCGCCTCACTGACAGCAACCCATACCCACCTCACTGACAGCAATGCATCCCCGCCTCACTGACAGCAGCATATCCCTCCCTCACTGACAGCAGCATATCCCCACCTCATTGACAGCAGCACATCCCCGACTCACTGACAGCAGCACATCCCCACCTCACTGACAGCAGCACATCCCTCCCTCACTGACAGCAGCACATCCCTGCCTCACTGACAGCAACACATCCCCCCTCACTGACAGCAACACATCCCCCCTCACTGACAGCAGCACATTCCCACCTCACTGACAGCAGCACATCCCCACCTCACTGACAGCAGCACATCCCCCCTCACTGACAGTAGCACATCCCTCCCTCACTGACAGCAACCCATCCCCGCCTCACTGACAGCAGCACATCCCCCTCACTGACAGCAGCACATCCCTGCTTCACTGACTGCAACACATCCCCGCATCACTGACAGCAACCCATACCCACCTCACTGACAGCAGCACATCCCCGCCTCACTGACAGCAGCACATCCCCCTCACTGACAGCAGCACATCCCCGCCTCACTGACAGCAGCACATCCCCCTCACTGACAGCAGCACATCCTCCCTCACTGACAGCAGCACATCCCCACCTCATTGACAGCAGCACATCCCCCTCACTGACAGCAGCACATCCCTCCCTCACTGACAGCAGCATATCCCCACCTCATTGACAGCAGCACATCCCTGCTTCACTGACTGCAACACATCCCCGCATCACTGACAGCAACCCATACCCACCTCACTGACAGCAATGCATTCCTGCCTCACTGACAGCAGCACATCCCCACCTCACTGACAGCAGCACATCCCCCCTCACTGACAGCAGCACATCCCCACCTCATTGACAGCAGCACATCCCTGCCTCACTGACAGCAGCACATCCCCACCTAACTGACAGCAGCACATCCCCCCTCACTGACAGCAGCACATCCCCACCTCATTGACAGCAGCACATCCCTGCCTCACTGACAGCAGCACATCCCCACCTCACTGACAGCAGCACATCCCCACCTCACTGACAGCAGCACATCCCCCTCACTGACAGCAGCACATCCCCACCTCACTGACAGCAGCACATCCCCACCTCACTGACAGCAGCACATCCCCACCTCACTGACAGCGGCACATCCCCCCCTCACTGACAGCAGCACATCCCCTCCTCACTGACAGCAGCACATCCCCGCCTCACTGACAGCGGCACACCCCCACCTCACTGACAGCAGCACATCCCTGCCTCACTGACAGCAGCACACCCCCGCCTCACTGACAGCAGCATATCCCCACCTCATTGACAGCAGCACATCCCCGCCTCACTGACAGCAGCACATCCCCACCTCACTGACAGCAGCACATCCCCCTCACTGACAGCAGCACATCGCTGCCTCACGACAGCAGCACATCCCCACCTCACTGACAGCAGCACATCCCCTCCTCACTGACAGCAGCACATCCCCGCCTCACTGACAGCAGCACATCCCCACCTCACTGACAGCAGCACATCCCCGCCTCACTGGCAGCAGCACATCCCCACCTCACTGACAGCAGCACATCCCCACCTCACTGACAGCAGCACATCCCCACCTCACTGACAGCAGCAAATCCCCACCTCACTGACAGCAGCACATCCCTCTCACTGGCAGCAGCACATCCCCACCTCACTGACAGCAGCACATCCCCACCTCACTGACAGCAGCACATCCCCACCTCACTGACAGCAGCAAATCCCCACCTCACTGACAGCAGCACATCCCCCTCAATGACAGCAGCACATCCCTGCCTCACTGACAGCAACACATCCCCCGCCTCACTGACAGCAACACATCCCCCCTCACTGACAGCAGCACATCCCCCCTCACTGACAGCAGCACATTCCCACCTCACTGACAGCAGCACATCCCTGCCTCACTGACAGCAGCACATCCCCCTCACTGGCAGTAGCCCATCCCCCCTCACTGACAGCAGCACATCCCCCTCACTGACAGCAGCACATCCCTCCCTCACTGACAGCAGCACATCCCTCCCTCACTGACAGCAGCAAATCCCCACCTCACTGACAGCAACACATCCCTCTCACTGGCAGCAGCACATCCCCCCCTCACTGACAGCAGCACATCCCCCTCACTGACAGCAGCACATCCCTCCCTCACTGACAGCAGCACATCCCTCCCTCACTGACAGCAGCAAATCCCCACCTCACTGACAGCAGCACATCCCTCTCACTGGCAGCAGCACATCCCCACCTCACTAACAGCAGCACATCCCTCTCACTGGCAGCAGCACATCCCCACCTCACTGACAGCAGCACATCCCCACCTCACTGACAGCAGCACATCCCCGCCTCACTGACAGCAGCACATCCCCCCTCACTGACAGCAGCACATCCCTCTTTCACTGACAGCAGCACATCCCCACACACTGACAGCAGCACATCACTCTCACTGACAGCAGCACATCCTCACCTCACTGACAGCAGCACATCCCTCTTACTGGCAGCAGCACATCCCCACCTCACTGACAGCAGCACATCCCCGCCTCACTGACAGCAGCACATCCCTGCCTCACTGACAGCAACACATCCCCCCTCACTGACAGCAGCACATCCCCACACACTGACAGCAGCACATCACTCTCACTGACAGCAGCACATCCTCACCTCACTGACAGCAGCACATCCCTCTCACTGGCAGCAGCACATCCCCACCTCACTGACAGCAGCACATCCCCACCTCACTGACAGCAGCACATCCCCGCCTCACTGACAGCAGCACATCCCCGCCTCACTGACAGCAGCACATCCTCCCTCACTGACAGCAGGACATCCCCGCCTCACTGACAGCAGCACATCCTCCCTCACTGACAGCAGCACATCCCCACCTCACTGACAGCAGCACACCCCCACCTCACTGACAGCAGCATATCCCCACCTCATTGACAGCAGCACATCCCCGCCTCACTGACAGCAGCACATCCCCACCTCACTGACAGCAGCACATCCCCCTCACTGACAGCAGCACATCCCTGCCTCACTGACAGCAACACATCCCCCCTCACTGACAGTAGCACATCCCCCCTCACTGACAGCAGCACATTCCCACCTCACTGACAGCAGCACATCCCCACCTCACTGACAGCAACACATCCCCGCCTCATTGACAGCAGCACATCCCCACCTCACTGACAGCAGCACATCCCCCTCACTGACCGCAGCACATCCCTGCCTCACTGGCAGCAGCACATCCCCACCTCACTGACAGCAGCACATCCCCACCTCACTGACAGCAGCACATCCCCACCTCACTGACAGCGGCACATACTCCCCCACTGACAGCAGCACATCCCCTCCTCACTGACAGCAGCACATCCCCACCTCACTGACAGCAGCACATCCCCACCTCACTGACAGCAGCACATCCCCCTCACTGACAGCAGCACATCCCTGCCTCACTGACAGCAACACATCCCCCGCCTCACTGACAGCAACACATCCCCCCTCACTGACAGCAGCACATCCCCCTCACTGACAGCAGCACATTCCCACCTCACTGACAGCAGCACATCCCCGCCTCACTGACAGCAGCACATCCCCCTCACTGGCAGCAGCACATCCCCCCTCACTGACAGCAGCACATCCCCCTCACTGACAGCAGCACATCCCTCCCTCACCGACAGCAGCACATCCCTCCCTCACTGACAGCAGCACATCCCCACCTCACTGACAGCAGCACATCCCTCTCACTGGCAGCAGCACATCCCCACCTCACTGACAGCAGCACATCCCCCTCACTGACAGCAGCACATCCCTGCCTCACTGACAGCAACACATCCCCCGCCTCACTGACAGCAACACATCCCCCGCCTCACTGACAGCAACACATCCCCCCTCACTGACAGTAGCACATCCCCCCTCACTGACAGCAGCACATTCCCACCTCACTGACAGCAGCACATCCCCACCTCACTGACAGCAGCACATCCCCACCTCACTGACAGCAGCACATCCCCACCTCACTGACAGCAGCACATCCCCCTCACTGACCGCAGCACATCCCTGCCTCACTGGCAGCAGCACATCCCCACCTCACTGACAGCAGCACATCCCCACCTCACTGACAGCAGCACATCCCCACCTCACTGACAGCGGCACATACTCCCTCACTGACAGCAGCACATCCCCTCCTCACTGACAGCAGCACATCCCCACCTCACTGACAGCAGCACATCCCCACCTCACTGACAGCAGCACATCCCCCTCACTGACAGCAGCACATCCCTGCCTCACTGACAGCAACACATCCCCCGCCTCACTGACAGCAACACATCCCCCCTCACTGACAGCAGCACATCCCCCTCACTGACAGCAGCACATTCCCACCTCACTGACAGCAGCACATCCCCGCCTCACTGACAGCAGCACATCCCCCTCACTGGCAGCAGCACATCCCCCCTCACTGACAGCAGCACATCCCCCTCACTGACAGCAGCACATCCCTCCCTCACCGACAGCAGCACATCCCTCCCTCACTGACAGCAGCACATCCCCACCTCACTGACAGCAGCACATCCCTCTCACTGGCAGCAGCACATCCCCACCTCACTGACAGCAGCACATCCCCCTCACTGACAGCAGCACATCCCTGCCTCACTGACAGCAACACATCCCCCGCCTCACTGACAGCAACACATCCCCCGCCTCACTGACAGCAACACATCCCCCCTCACTGACAGCAGCACATCCCCCCTCACTGACAGCAGCACATTCCCACCTCACTGACAGCAGCACATCCCCGCCTCACTGACAGCAGCACATCCCCCTCACTGGCAGCAGCACATCCCCCCTCACTGACAGCAGCACATCCCCCTCACTGACAGCAGCACATCCCTCCCTCACTGACAGCAGCACATCCCTCCCTCACTGACAACAGCAAATCCCCACCTCACTGACAGCAGCACATCCCTCTCACTGGCAGCAGCACATCCCCCCCTCACTGACAGCAGCACATCCCGCTCACTGACAGCAGCACATCCCTCCCTCACTGACAGCAGCACATCCCTCCCTCACTGACAGCAGCAAATCCCCACCTCACTGACAGCAGCACATCCCTCTCACTGGCAGCAGCACATCCCCACCTCACTAACAGCAGCATATCCCTCTCACTGGCAGCAGCACATCCCCACCTCACTGACAGCACCACATCCCCACCTCACTGACAGCAGCACATCCCCGCCTCACTGACAGCAGCACATCCCCCCTCACTGACAGCAGCACATCCCTCTTTCACTGACAGCAGCACATCCCCCCTCACTGACAGCAGCACATCCCTCTCACTGACAGCAGCACATCCTCACCTCACTGACAGCAGCACATCCCTCTCACTGGCAGCAGCACATCCCCACCTCACTGACAGCAGCACATCCCCGCCTCACTGACAGCAGCACATCCCCGCCTCACTGACAGCAGCACATCCCCCCTCACTGACAGCAGCACATCCCTCTTTCACTGACAGCAGCACATCCCCCCTCACTGACAGCAGCACATCCCGGCCTCACTGACTGCAGCACATCCCCACCTCACTGACAGCCAAGAAATATCTTCAGCGTAAAGAAAAACAAGGAGTCCTGGAAGTGATGATATGGACACAACAGATCTTAACATCATTGAGTCTGGGATTACATGAAGAGACAGAAGGATTTGAGGAAACCTACATCCACAGAAGATCTGTGGTTAGTTCTCCAAGATATTTGGAACAACCTCCCTGCCGAGTTCCTTCAAAAACTGTGTGCAAGTGTACCTAGAAGAATTGATGCTGTTTTGGTGGTCACACCATATATTGATGTGATTTAGATTTCTCTTCTGTTTATTCACTTTGCATTTTGTGAATTGTTAAAAATAAACTATTAACACTTCTGCATCTTCTCCACACCTGCCTAAAACTTTTGCATAGTACTGTACCGTATGTATGTATGTACGTATATATATATATATATATATATATATATATACATCCTTTTTCTTTACATTTGGAGTGCCTGCCCAATGTTGCTCCGGAAAAGGGGCGTGGTCACTCAAAAGGGGCGTGTCCTTCAGTGTAGTAGGACCCCTTATACTATCTAGTACTGGTGCCCCTTTGACATTATAGCACACGGTATGAGCCGAAATTCACATTATAGCACACAGTATGAGCCGAAATTCACATTGCCCCACACGGCATGAGCCGAAATTCACATTATAGCACACAGTATGAGCCGAAATTCACATTACCCCACATGGTATGAGCCAAAATTCACATTATAGCACATGGTATGAGCCGAAATTCACATTATAGCACACAGTATGAGCCGAAATTCACATTACAGCACACGGAATGAGCCAAAATTCACATTACCCCACATAGTATGTGCCGAAATTCACATTACAGCACACGGAATGAGCCAAAATTCACATTACCCCACATAGTATGAGCCGAAATTCACATTATAGCACACGGTATGAGCCAAAATTCACGTTACAGCACATGATATGAGCCAAAATTCCCATTATAGAGTTAGGGGATCCTACCCCCAGAATTAACATGGCCTGTGGGGCACTATGATGAGGGGAGCCCACCCCCTTAATAGACTAATTGCAGAGTTTAGCAGCGGAAGGGCTGCAGCGGTTTCTCACCCCAAGCTGCGGCGCTTCTGCCACCTCCGACACTCCACATCTTCGGCACCACCCGGGATGCAGAGCACCGCACCGGGTATGCACCCTTTTCAGTGTGGCCTGCTGCGCTCCGAAGGGGTTCTTGTTTCATGCTGCAGGATCCCGATGTGCGCCTTCCTCCCCGCTGTTACTGTCACGGTAAGCATTAGTATCGTTTACCGCAGAGGCCATTTTCTGAGGCATATGTGTTAAACCTCAGGAACTGAGATGCCCTTCTCACCATACAGCTGTGTGGCCGAGCCGGGCGGGGGGACAGCCAGCAGCAGCATGCCGGATATCAGCAGCAGAGGGTGCGGGCTGTACATACTTGAGGCAGCTGGATATTCAACAGTGCTGAAAGCCTCCGGAGCCCGCACCCCCGGAGCTGCAGTACACCGGCAGAGGACACCCATCCCCCGAACCCTGCGTAGCCCAAAGCCGGAGATCAGCAGCATGTTGAACGCGGAAGCAGAAGCTGCTTATTGCCGGTCAGCATGCTGCTGATCTCCGGCTTTGGGCTCCGCACGTGCATTACAGCCCCCACCCTCGGCTGCTGATATCCGGCATGCTGCCCCTGCTGCTGGCTTTCCACCCGCCCGGCTCGCCCACCCAGCTGGATGGTGAGTGAGAAGGGCATCTCAGTGCCCGTGGTTTAATACATATCTGTCTTCGGTAAATGGCCATTAGTACATCCCACACACACTGATTACACACACACAGACTTGCCACCCCCAAATCCTACACACACCCACTCAGACTACACACACACATTCTCATACTTTCCTCTCCCCCACACACACACTGGACTGCAAAAATTTACACACACTGACACTGTTACACACACACACAATTAACACACACTCACACTGTGTCACACACACAATTAACACACACGCACACTGTCCCACACACCAGTGGCATGCGGTGAGGTCAGTGGCGTGCGGTGAGGCACTACAGCTATAATGTCCGCCGAATCCTGCCGATGACCCCTACCGCCACCGAGCCAATGCCCGCCACTGCCTCTGAGCCGATGCCCGCTGCCACCACCAATGGCTTACAAACTCGCCCACCATCAACTGACCCAGCCCTCCGCCACTAATTTGCAACTCAGTCCAAAGCCGCCAATGCCCGCTGCATGCCTGCTCATCATACCTGTGATATATTGTACATTTTTATAGAAAAAATTAATAATTAGTGTTTGGGACTGGGAAGGGAGTGGGAGGAGGACATGAATGCAATTTTGTTGTCCAGGGTTTCCATTAACTTAATGGAGAAGGGTCTGAATGGGTTAAAAATGTAAAAAAAAACTGCGTGAGGTCCCCCCTCCTAAGTATAACCAGCCTCGGGCTCTTTGAGCCGGTCCTGGTTGTTTAAATACTGGGAAAAAATTGGACAGTGGTTCCCCGTATTTAAACAACCAGCATCGGGCTCTTAGTCCGGTCCTGGTTCCAAAAATACGGGGGACAAAAGATGTAGGGGTCCCCCCGTATTTTTAAAACCAGCACCGGGCTCCACTAGCCAGGGACATAATGCCACAGCCGGGGGACACATTTATGTAGGTCCCTGCGGCCGTGGCATTACCCCCCCAACTAGTCACCACTGGCCGGGGTTCCCTGGAGGAGTGGGGACCCCTTAAATCAAGGGGTCACCCCCCCTCCAGGCACCCAAGGGCCAGGGGTGAAGCCCGAGGCTGTCCCCCCCATCCGTGGGCTGTGGATGGGAGGCTGATAACCATGTAAGTAAAAAAAGAATATTGTTTTTTGTTGTGGAACTACAAGGTCCAGAAAGCCTCCCCCGCTTGCTGGTACTTGGAGAACCTCAAGTACCAACATGCAGGGAAATAACGGGCCCGCCGGTACCTGTAGTTCTACAACAGAAAAAATACCCAAATAAAAACACAACTCACACACCGTGACAGTAAAAATTTATTAAAGCACACTAACACACTCACACATACTTACCTATATCCCACGCCGGTCACGTCCACTTGTCCAGTAGAATCCAATAGGGGTAGCTGTAAAAATGAGAGACACGTTACTTACCTACATCCCACGCCGGTCACGTCCACTTGTCCAGTAGAATCCAATAGGGGTACCTGTAAAAATGAGAGACAGATTACTTACCTACATCCCACGCCAGTCACGTCCACTTGTCCAGTAGAATCCAATAGGGGTACCTGTAAAAATGAGAGACAGATTACTTACCTACATCCCACGCCAGTCACGTCCACTTGTCCAGTAGAATCCAATAGGGGTACCTGTAAAAATGAGAGACAGATTACTTACCTACATCCCACGCCGGTCACGTCCACTTGTCCAGTAGAATCCAGTAGGAGTACCTGTAAAAATGAGAGACAGATTACTTACCTACATCCCACGCCGGTCACGTCCACTTGTCCAGTAGAATCCAATAGCGTTACCTGTAAAAATGAGAGAGAGATTACTTACCTACATCCCACGCCGATCACGTCCACTTGTCCAGTAGAATCCAATAGGGGCACCTGTAAAAATGAGAGACAGATTACTTACCTACATCCCACGCCGATCACGTCCACTTGTCCAGTAGAATTCAATAGGGGAATCTGTAAAAATGAGAGACAGATTACTTACCTACATCCCACGCCGGTCACGTCCACTTGTCCAGTAGAATCCAGTAGGGGAATCTGTAAAAATGAGAGACAGATTACTTACCTACATCCCACGCCGGTCACGTCCACTTGTCCAGTAGAATCCAATAGGGGTACCTGTGAAAATGAGAGAGAGATTACTTACCTACATCCCACGCCGATCACGTCCACTTGTCCAGTAGAATCCAATAGGGGTACCTGTAAAAATGAGAGACAGATTACTTACCTACATCCCACGCTGGTCACGTCCACTTGTCCAGTAGAATTCAATAGGGGTACCTGTAAAAATGAGAGACAGATTACTTACCTACATCCCACGCCGATCACGTCCACTTGTCCAATATAATCCAATAGGGGTACCTGTAAAAATGAGAAACAGATTACTTACCTACATCCCACGCCGGTCACGTCCACTTGTCCAGTAGAATCCAATAGGGGTACCTGTAAAAATGAGAGACAGATTACTTACCTACATCCCACGCCGGTCACGTCCACTTGTCCAGTAGAATCCAATAGGGGTACCTGTAAAAATGAGAGACAGATTACTTACCTACATCCCACGCCGGTCACGTCCACTTGTCCAGTAGAATCCAGTAGGGGAATCTGTAAAAATGAGAGACAGATTACTTACCTACATCCCACGCCGGTCACGTCCACTTGTCCAGTAGAATCCAATAGGGGTACCTGTAAAAATGAGAGACAGATTACTTACCTACATCCCACGCCGGTCACGTCCACTTGTCCAGTAGAATCCAGTAGGGGAATCTGTAAAAATGAGAGACAGATTACTTACCTACATCCCACGCCGGTCACGTCCACTTGTCCAGTAGAATCCAGTAGGGGAATCTGTAAAAATGAGAGACAGATTACTTACCTACATCCCACGCCGGTCACGTCCACTTGTCCAGTAGAATCCAGTAGGGGAATCTGTAAAAATGAGAGACAGATTACTTACCTACATCCCACGCCGGTCACGTCCACTTGTCCAGTAGAATCCAGTAGGGGAATCTGTAAAAATGAGAGACAGATTACTTACCTACATCCCACGCCGGTCACGTCCACTTGTCCAGTAGAATCCAGTAGGGGAATCTGTAAAAATGAGAGACAGATTACTTACCTACATCCCACGCCGATCACGTCCACTTGTCCAGTAGAATCCAATAGAGGTACCTGTAAAAATAAGAGACAGATTACTTACCTACATCCCACGCCGGTCACGTCCACTTGTCCAGTAGAATCCAATAGAGGTACCTGTAAAAATAAGAGACAGATTACTTACCTACATCCCACGCCGGTCACGTCCACTTGTCCAGTAGAATCCAATAGAGGTACCTGTAAAAATAAGAGACAGATTACTTACCTACATCCCACGCTGGTCACGTCCACTTGTCAGTAGAATCCAATAGGGGTACCTGTAAAAATGAGAGACAGATTACTTACCTACATCCCACGCCGGTCACGTCCACTTGTCCAGTAGAATCCAATAGGGGTACCTGTAAAAATGAGAGACAGATTACTTACCTACATCCCACGCCGGTCACGTCCACTTGTCAGTAGAATCCAATAGGGGTACCTGTAAAAATGAGAGACAGATTACTTACCTACATCCCACGCCGGTCACGTCCACTTGTCCAGTAGAATCCAATAGGGGTACCTGTAAAAATGAGAGACAGATTACTTACCTACATCCCACGCTGGTCACGTCCACTTGTCCAGTAGAATCCAATAGGGGTACCTGTAAACATGAGAGACAGATTACTTACCTACATCCCACGCTGGTCACGTCCACTTATCCAGTAGAATCCAATAGGGGCACCTGTAAAAATGAGAGACAGATTACTTACCTACATCCCACGCTGGTCACGTCCACTTGTCAGTAGAATCCAATAGGGGTACCTGTATAAATGAGAGACAGATTACTTACCTACATCCCACGCCGGTCACGTCCACTTGTCCAGTAGAATCCAATAGGGGTACCTGTAAAAATGAGAGACAGATTACTTACCTACATCCCACGCCGGTCACGTCCACTTGTCAGTAGAATCCAATAGGGGTACCTGTAAAAATGAGAGACAGATTACTTACCTACATCCCACGCCGGTCACGTCCACTTGTCCAGTAGAATCCAATAGGGGTACCTGTAAAAATGAGAGACAGATTACTTACCTACATCCCACGCTGGTCACGTCCACTTGTCCAGTAGAATCCAATAGGGGTACCTGTAAACATGAGAGACAGATTACTTACCTACATCCCACGCTGGTCACGTCCACTTATCCAGTAGAATCCAATAGGGGTACCTGTAAAAATGAGAGACAGATTACTTACCTACATCCCACGCCGGTCACGTCCACTTGTCCAGTAGAATCCAGTAGGGGAATCTGTAAAAATGAGAGACAGATTACTTACCTACATCCCACGCCGGTCACGTCCACTTGTCCAGTAGAATCCAATAGGGGTACCTGTAAAAATGAGAGACACATTACTTACCTACATCCCACGCCGGTCACGTCCACTTGTCCAGTAGAATCCAATAGGGGTACCTGTAAAAATGAGAGACACATTACTTACCTACATCCCACGCCGGTCACGTCCACTTGTCCAGTAGAATCCAATAGGGGTACCTGTAAAAATGAGAGACAGATTACTTACCTACATCCCACGCTGGTCACGTCCACTTGTCAGTAGAATCCAATAGGGGTACCTGTAAAAATGAGAGACAGATTACTTACCTACATCCCACGCCGGTCACGTCCACTTGTCCAGTAGAATCCAATAGGGGTACCTGTAAAAATGAGAGACAGATTACTTACCTACATCCCACGCTGGTCACGTCCACTTGTCAGTAGAATCCAATAGGGGTACCTGTAAAAATGAGAGACAGATTACTTACCTACATCCCACGCCGGTCACGTCCACTTGTCCAGTAGAATCCAATAGGGGTACCTGTAAAAATGAGAGACAGATTACTTACCTACATCCCACGCCGGTCACGTCCACTTGTCAGTAGAATCCAATAGGGGTACCTGTAAAAATGAGAGACAGATTACTTACCTACATCCCACGCCGGTCACGTCCACTTGTCCAGTAGAATCCAATAGGGGTACCTGTAAAAATGAGAGACAGATGACTTACCTACATCCCACGCTGGTCACGTCCACTTGTCCAGTAGAATCCAATAGGGGTACCTGTAAAAATGAGAGACAGATTACTTACCTACATCCCACGCTGGTCACGTCCACTTGTCCAGTAGAATCCAATAGGGGTACCTGTAAACATGAGAGACAGATTACTTACCTACATCCCACGCTGGTCACGTCCACTTATCCAGTAGAATCCAATAGGGGTACCTGTAAAAATGAGAGACAGATTACTTACCTACATCCCACGCCGATCACGTCCACTTGTCCAGTAGAATCCAATAGGGGTACCTGTAAAAATGAGAGACACATTACTTACCTACATCCCACGCCGGTCACGTCCACTTGTCAGTAGAATCCAATAGGGGCACCTGTAAAAATGAGAGACAGATTACTTACCTACATCCCACGCCGGTCACGTCCACTTGTCCAGTAGAATCCAGTAGGGGAATCTGTAAAAATGAGAGACAGATTACTTACCTACATCCCACGCCGGTCACGTCCACTTGTCCAGTAGAATCCAATAGGGGTACCTGTAAAAATGAGAGACACATTACTTACCTACATCCCACGCCGGTCACGTCCACTTGTCCAGTAGAATCCAATAGGGGTACCTGTAAAAATGAGAGACAGATTACTTACCTACATCCCACGCCGGTCACGTCCACTTGTCCAGTAGAATCCAGTAGGGGAATCTGTAAAAATGAGAGACAGATTACTTACCTACATCCCACGCCGATCATGTCCACTTGTCCAGTAGAATCCAGTAGGGGAATCTGTAAAAATGAGAGAGAGATTACTTACCTATATCCCACGCTGGTCACGTCCACTTGTCAGTAGAATCCAATAGGGGTACCTGTAAAAATGAGAGACAGATTACTTACCTACATCCCACGCCGGTCACGTCCACTTGTCCAGTAGAATCCAGTAGGGGAATCTGTAAAAATGAGAGACAGATTACTTACCTACATCCCACGCCGATCATGTCCACTTGTCCAGTAGAATCCAGTAGGGGAATCTGTAAAAATGAGAGAGAGATTACTTACCTATATCCCACGCTGGTCACGTCCACTTGTCAGTAGAATCCAATAGGGGTACCTGTAAAAATGAGAGACAGATTACTTACCTACATCCCACGCCGGTCACGTCCACTTGTCCAGTAGAATTCAATAGGGGTACCTGTAAAAATTAAAATGATACTTACAAACTGCAATCCACAGGAGGAGAGAGAGAGAGAGAGAGAGAGAGAGAGAGAGAGAGGGGGGGGGGGGGAGGGGAGACTAACCTGCTGCTGCTGCTGGGGAGACCGGCACACACTGCAGGGCCACGACGGGAGGACGGAGCCGGCGGAGGAGGGGGAGAGCCGCACACCGCCGCTCCTGTCAGCGGCAGCGGAGGAGGACGGGGCGCACACTACAGACGCCAATAACCGCCGGGACAATTAACACACACACACAATTAACACACGCACACTGTCCCACACACAATTAACACACACGCACGCACACTGTCCCACACACACAAATAACACACACGCACACTGTCCCACACACACAAATAACACACACGCACACTGTCCCACACACACAATTAACAAACACGCACTGTCCCACACACACACAATTAACACACTCACACTGTCCCACACACACACACTTAACACACGCACACTGTCCCACACACACACAATTAACACACACGCACACTGTCCCACACACACACAATTAATACACACGCACACTGTCCCACACACACACAATTAACACACGCACACTGTCCCACACACACACACAATTAACACACACTCAAACTGTCCCACACACACACACACACACACAATTAACACACTCACACTGTCCACACACACACACACACACACACACACAATTAACACACTCACACTGTCCCACACATACACAATTAACACACACGCACACTGTCCCACACACACACACAATTAACACGCACTCAAAACTGTCCCACACACACAATTAACACACTCACACTGTCACACACACACACAATTAACAAACACGCACTGTCCCACACACACAATTAACACACTCACACTGTCACACACACACACACACACACACACACAATTAACACACACACACACTGTCCCACACACACACAATTAACACACGCACACTGTCACACACACACAATTTACACACACTCAAACTGTCCCACACACACAATTAACACACTCACACTGTCCCACACACACACAATTAACACACACGCACTGTCCCACACACAACACACACGCACACTGTCCGACACACACACAATTAACACACACACACTTAACACACACACACATACAAAATGTCCCGCACCCCCTTCCCGCTCACCTGCACTCACTGCTGTTCAGGGGCCGCACGCCCCCCCGAGGTCGCGCACGCGCATGCGCGCACCTCCGCGGTCGCGATCGCGTACACAGTCACTTTGCAGGGGGGAGTAGGGGCCGGGAGGCTCCTGGCTGCCGCTGCCTGTCTATTGTGACAGGCACAGCAGCCGGGGAGACAGGGAAAGCGCCGCGGGTAGCGCCGGCGGAATCCCTGAAGCATGGGGCGAGTGGGCCGTGCAGGTGCCGGTGGCGCCCCCCTCTGTTGGGGCTGCCATGGCACCCAGGGCACGTGCCCTGCTCGCCCCGTGCTAGATACGCCTCACGGTGGAGTTGTGATATGTTACTGGACTTTTCCTTTGTGTAAAAGGAAATTGTGTAGTTAGGGTTGGTCTGCGTTGGGTGTGGGGTTGAGCTCTATGGTGATAACAAGTCGAATCTGCAGTACCCTTAAACTGTCGGAAACAGTAACTCGCCGATCCACGTGGTTTTCGACAAGTGCCGGTTTATCCGACAGTCGGAAAAACGGCACTTGCATTGAATAGGTAGAATTCAAATTCGACCTATTCCTGTCGGAAAGTGCCGGTATTTCCGACCGTCGGAAATACAAGCACTAATTGAATAAACCCCTTAATGTCCTCCGCTCATAGGGGGTATTGTTATATCAAGGTCCTAACTATAGTATTACCTGTCAGTTGTAGAGACTCTCCATTCCCAAAGGGTCTGATTCATGTTTGTAAGTAAAGAAAATTATCAAGCAACTGGGCAAAACCATGCTGCACTGCAAGTGGGGTAGATGTAACATGTGCAGAGATAGTTAGATTTGGGTGGGTTATATTGTTTCTGTGCAGGGAAAATACTGTGCTTTTGCATGAAGCCCACACATGTTAGACAACTTTATTTTTACACTGCAATTTAGATTTCAGTAGCTAGGCCCACATATACCCTACTGTACCCTCCAGACAAGTGTCAGACTGGGGCATGTAGGGCCCACCGGGGGAATGCAGTGGTAGGGGCCTATGTTAGGGGTGTGGCCAGTCTGCAGAGGGGGTGGGGTCTGCCACCTCATTGGTTTGACTAACCATTAGAGAGTGCAATGTCTGGGGCATACTTACCGACTTTTTGGCTGCTCTCTCCGGGAGAGAGCAGCCAGGTCGGCTCGGCAGGGGGGCGGGCTGCGATGTGAGTGCAGAGGGGGGCGGGCCGGAGGTGTGGTGCAGGTGGGCCGGGGCGTGGCTACGGGATCGTCCCGTGTAAGCCCCGCCCCCCGCTGTGTAATGACGCTATTACCGGCATTATACAGCAGAGGGCGTGGCTATGATGACGCGATTCAACAAGAATCGCGTCATCGCCTGTCCGGACCGCCCACTTTACTCGCTAAGTGGGTGGCCAGACAGGGGGGGACCTCTGTAATCTGGAGACTTGCCTGCTCTTCCGGGGGGCCGGGACGGTCACCCGATTTTCGGGAGCCTCCTGGCCATTCCGGGAGAGTAGGCAAGTCTGGTCTGGGGCCCTTCATAAATATATACAGTAAATTCAGCTGCTGCATGCATAATGTACCAGAGTAATAACAGTAATGCACTGTAGAAAATACACCATAGTCCAGTATAAGGTAACATATGTATAATGCATACCTCCCAACATGACCCTCTCCAGGAGGGACAGAATGCTCTGCTCCTGGATTTTCCAATTAATTTATCATTGCCATCACCTGTGGTGAAACACCTTTCTTATCCATTAACCTATTCAACACAGGTGCCGGCAATCATACATTAAGAGAAAAGTCCAGAAGCAGAGCATTGTGTCCCTCCTGGAGAGGTCATGTTGGGAGGTATGATAATGTATAATTCAAGTGCACAGTCTGGAACCTGATCCTTTGAGCAGGAGATGGGCCCCCAGGCAGTGGGGCCCGCCGGTGGGTTCCCCTGTACCCTTGTGGGCCAGTCCAAGCCTGCTCCAGACCCATCAAAATGAATGTCTGTCATTTAATGCAGCCACATGTATTTTGTGCCCCTGTATGTTTCTCTCCTGTTGAGACTTCTGAGCACATTCTGGCTCCTGGACTGAATCCTCCTGATTCTGCAGACACGATAGTTCTGCCTGTCCTCCGTAGTGAGCACATTGGCGCTCCCATTGAGCGGCAGTCTAGTGGAATCATGGACAGTTCCGTGCCACACGCTCTCCGCAGTTCCAGTACCCCAGGCAAACGTGTTAACACTCCACGCCAAAGATCACGCTCGCCCTGCAAGTGTCACCCTGCATTAGGCCTGCTCACCTCCCAGGACATGATGCCTTGCAGATGATAACATGCAAAGTGCCAGGATGTGGTGTATTATATGACAGATATCTGGGGCTGGTGTCTGCTACACAGTATCTGAGCAAAGAAAGTAAAACCAGCAAGGAGTTAGATTTGCTATTGTATCAATGCATATAAATGGCCATTACTTCACGTGCGGACGTTACATTACCACATCCAACCAGACCTGCGTGGTTTACATCGTATGAGACTATGCTGACGCGTCGTGTGCTGATCTCGCTAATACTGTAACAAGCCCTTCCCTGTAGAATATCCGTGCGTCGGCGTGCAATGACTGAGACACCTGCCTATGTATTCATACGCTGAAGCGCCACTTTGTGCGTCTCTAGATGCCACCATTGTTGCACCAATTTACACCTGAGCTCGCAACTAGCCCAGCGACACATCTGCAATACTCACATAACATAAGATGGGCCATCTCCGTGCATCTGTTTAATATTACAATTTTTTTTTTCATCTATCTTTAAGGCAGGGGCAGACTCTGTGCAGGTGCAGGTATCCAGAAACGTGGCGCCCGCCATGTTGCCGGAGACAAATCTGTAGTGCGCATGCGTGAATCACCAGGAAAAGTCTGCATAACCAGGGCAGGGCGTACTGCACCCCGGGCCCCCCTTTGTCAGGGGGCCCACTGGCCAGAGCACACTGACATCACTAGCTTTCCCTCTTAAGCAGCAGCAGAACCAGCAGCCAGAATGCAAGGACAGTATACAGTGCAGGCAGAGACACAGGAATATCATGTTTCGTGAGCTAGGACAGAGCATTCTGACCAGAGGAGAGATAGGAGGGTGGAGAGAGCTGTAAGCGACACAGGGATCGCAGCTTCTCCTCCTCCCTGTCTGGGTGTCTGAGCCCTGTGTAACCTGTTATGCAGCTAAACCATGTGTGTCTATAGATAGAGACACGCACAGAAAGTCCTCCTGAGTCCTGTCCCAGTGTGTAAGTAGTACAGAGGCTGCTGCTATTCTTTCATGTGACAAGATAAATTATTTTATTTTATTTTTCTATGTGTAGGTTAAGTTGTCTTCATTCCATTACAAGAAAAGTTTATAAAATCGTTGTCTTTCAATTTCAAAAGGTGGAGCTATAAACAGTACCCAGGCATTATTAAACGATTAGTTTAAAACTAATATACACCATTGGTTTAAATTTAATATACAAAATCTTTACCTCCCACCATGACCCATTCCAGGAGGGACAACATGCTCTCTACCTGGACTTCCTTATAAATGTATGATTGCAATCACCTGTGGTGAAACACCTTTCTTATCAATTAAATAGTTCAACACAGGTGACGCCAATCATATATGAAGATTGAAGTACAGGTAGAGAGCATTGTGTCCCTCCTGGAATGGGACATGTTGGGAGGTATGTACAATTTAATATACATCCCCCACCTTCCATTGGGTTCTTAAGTGCCCCAGGCACCCCCAAGGCTTAATCCGGCCCTGAATGTCTGCCACACCTTTTTCCGAGCGATTCCCCTGCAGCAGCAGCAGCAGCGTCAATGTAGGACTCCTGGAAAGGTAAGTGACTAAACGTGGGTGCAGGGCATGCGGTGTGGGTCCCGTGTGCCCTGCACACTCTGCACCCATTGCAGGAACTCCTGCGATTTAAGAGTAACTCCTTACATTTTGATGTAAGAAAATATCTATCTGCACTACATGAACAGAAAGCTAAAAAAAAAAAAGAAACACAAAAATAATAAACAACCTGAAACGCATTCGTGACCGGCTCCAAATAAGCGCACAATACGTCATGTTTGAGTTTGATATTGAACTTTGCTCAGCAGAAATGACATTAGTTCTTGCATGCCCTTGAACTGGACTGTGTAGCGGCAGTGCTTGCAATCAATCCTGCCAGACTACACACCTAGCAGGGAAGCCGCTTCGGCTTGGGAGGTTCAGCCTTAAGTCTGTGCAGAGAGCGTTTGCGGCTGGCCGGCTGCATGAATGCACCGAATATTTATGGTCAGCTGCCCTAATATTTCTGTTTGGCTTTGTGCTTTACTTCAAGTGAAATGTGTTTTCTGATACTCTGCATGAAGGATGCCACATAACATAAACTATATTGTACTATCCATCTGAGGAAATGTTCATTCTCTGTAAAGTTTATAGCGGAATTTGTTATTGCGGCTCAGTCGTCAGGGCCCTAATCTTTGGGAGATGCTGGGTTTAAATGCTACGTGTAATATAAAGCTGCGATCACGGATTCTTATTTATCCCATATTTTGTTAACTCTTTCTTATAGAAGAGGTCACCCTGGCTTTATTGGTGGTCCAGATAGTGTAAGAAATGGTAAAGATTGCGCCATATGAAATCTCCGGAATTGGCTACACGCAGTAGTGTCGAGAGAGGGTGGGGGAGGGTACAAATTACCCAGGCCCAGGTCTGATGGAGGGGCCCAGTGAGGGTCCAGTAGGGGCCCCGGCTCCCTCCCCCTTACCAGGCAGCGGCAGCTGCAGCTCTTCTCCTCAACCCAGAACACGCTGCTGTATACTGGGCTGCACTGGGGCCATGGAGGTGCTTAAAATACAATTTTTTTTAGTATTTTTTTTTATAAAAGTACATGACCACACCTCCTGTGATTAGGCCACACCCCTTAAAAAGTACTTGAGCCCAGCCCGGCTTTCGACTGCCCTGGCTACACGGAGTACTGCAAATTCTCTCTGTACACCTAGGTACCATAGGGGTCATTCCGAGTTGATCGCTCGCTAGCAACTTTTTGCAGCACTGCGATCAGGTTAAATCTCGGCAAAACTGCGCATGTGTATGCACCACAATGCGCAGGCGCGTCGTACGGGTACAAAGCAGATCGATGAATTTAACGAAGATTCCATTCGCACAGCCGATCACAAGGAGATTGACAGGAAGAGGGCGTTTGTGGGTGTCAACTGACCATTTTCTGGGAGTGTTTGGAAAAACGCAGGCGTGTCCAAGCGTCAGCAGGGCGGGTGTCTGACGTCAATTCCAGGACCGGACAGGCTGAAGTGATCGCAGCGGCTGAGTAAGTCCAGAGCTACACAGAAACTGCAAAAACTTTTTTGTGCCGTCAGCTGCAAAAGCGTTTGCACACTTGCAAAGCGAAAATACACTCCCCTATAGGCGGCAATTATCTGATCGCAGCGCTGCAAAAAGTTGCTAGTGTGCGATCAACTCGTAATGGCCCCCTATGTCGCCAGTAACACTGGGCCTCATTCACGTTTGTAAGCAATGCTGATGTTCATCGGTATTGCGCTGCAGTCGACCACCAGAAGGTCAAAATACATGAAGTCATAAATTGTCGACATTGACAGAAAGGTGACGTATGAAATGTCAGCATTTTAGAAATTATTTTTACCCAAATCCTGACAACATTTGTAAAGGCATCTGCTTCATTTGTTAGGCCAAAGTTAGTAGAGGTAGGGACGTTAGCCATCTAGGCACTGCCTCCATGTTACATAATTTGAAGCGAGTTCATGAAATTTATTTTACAAAATGATAATAATTTGTTGCAATTAACACCCTCATCATTAACCTCCTCATTAGTGATTAGAGGTAGTCCTTCCAAAAAATTGTTTTGAGGGAGCCCAAACAAACCAAGCACTCCAGGCACAAAAGTGTCAGTCCCTGTCACTGAAGTGCTTGGTTTTGTTAAACTGTGCATGTCCTTTTTAATATACAGCATAAAGGTGGGTGTGAGGGCCCAGGAGGGCCCAAGGACAATTCCATCTTGGGCCACTTTCCTTTTACTGAATTTTGGGGGCATTGGGGACATTTTCTGATTGTTTTTTGCTTAAACATTTTTACTAAGTTGCAACACGTTTTTGAACAGAAATAACTGCCGTGTGTTTGTGCCGCTGCTCTGCTGCTTAGTTTAGCCAGCCAGCCTTTGACCAAATATTGGTGAAGAATATTGTGAGCTGTGAGGTGGTCAAAATTGACTGGAAATGACAGCCTGAGTCTCTGGTGGCAGCACAGCTGGGCCCACCCCAAAGTGACGTGACTGAGAGACTTCCCACCAGGCCATGCCCCATTGGTGATACAAAAGGAGGACTTCCACAAGACTACGCCCCATTTTGGTAAGCCATGTCCCTTTCAGACTCACGTGATGGGGCCAAATGGCAGCACCATGGTTGATTTTTTTCAACTGTGCATGCTTCTGAGCCACTAAAAATTTGCAATGCGCATGTGTCTCACAGTGTGTGTGCACAGAGATGCATTAGTGATTGAGAAGCACAGACTGAGAAATATAACAGAAATGCATTAGGGCGTTCCTGGGAGGTGGGTAACCTGATGACGGGAGATGCACTGTTATATGTGCGTGCTATGTCACTGTGTGCTGTAGCTTAAGGTGGTTTAAACATTAAACAAAGTAGATTATCTGAATGTGGTGTACCTGGTGCAACCAGCAGCAGCTAGGCAAATGCAGCCCCCCTTAAGTCCAAAGGTGGGGGCCACCACTGCTTATATCTGTTCTTATGAGTTGTGTCTATTCCTCCATTGTTGTATCTCTACACTTATTCCCTTTTGTTTGTTTTTCCACTAGGAGTGGATCTAGGTAGTTTGGTCAGGGGGATGGAGCTCCCATCCATTTAAAAAATTCCTATTGTCTTCTCCACTGCGGTGAGTCGGGAACAAGAAAACGTAGTCCATTCCACAGATTAATGTTCTGACCAATAAGGAGTATTACCTGTACTGCAAATTGGAGCTACTTTCATCGCATGGTGCAGGAGCTTCTGTCATTTATACACTTTCCACTCATTTATTCTTCACAATTTTGCTTACATAAACAATGTGGTAGGGGCATTAGGTACTACCAACTTTTGAGTAGAGATGAGCGGGTTCGGTTTCTCTGAAACCGAACCCGCACGAACTTCATGTTTTTTTTACGGGTCCGAGCAGACTCGGATCCTCCCGCCTTGCTCGGTTAACCCGAGCGCGCCCGAACGTCATCATGACGCTGTCGGATTCTCGCGAGACTCGGATTCTATATAAGGAGCCGCGCGTCGCCGCCATTTTCACACGTGCATTGAGATTGATAGGGAGAGGACGTGGCTGGCGTCCTCTCCATTAGAAATTAGATTAGAAGAGAGAGAGAGATTGTGCAGAGTCAGACAGAGTTTACCACAGTGACCAGTGCAGTTGTTGTTAGTTAACTTTTATTTATTTTAATATAATATATCCGTTCTCTGCTATATCCGTTCTCTGCCTGAAAAAAAACGATACACAGCAGCAGCCAGTCACACAGTGTGACTCAGTCTGTGTGCACTCAGCTCAGCCCAGTGTGCTGCACATCAATGTATAAAAGGCAAAGCTTATAATAATTGTGGGGGAGACTGGGGAGCACTGCAGGTTGTTATAGCAGGAGCCCCCAGGAGTACATAATATTATATTAATTTAAAATTAAACAGTGCACACTTTTGCTGCAGGAGTGCCACTGCCAGTGTGACTAGTGGTGACCAGTGCCTGACCACCAGTATAGTAGTATATTGTTGTATGTATTGTATACTATCTCTTTATCAACCAGTCTATATTAGCAGCAGACACAGTACAGTGCGGTAGTTCACGGCTGTGGCTACCTCTGTGTCGGCAGTCGGAACTCGGCAGGCAGTCCGTCCATCCATAATTGTATTACAATATATACCACCTAACCGTGGTATTTTTTTTTCTTTCTTTATACCGTCGTCATAGTGTCATACTAGTTGTTACGAGTATACTACTATCTCTTTATCAACCAGTGTACAGTGCGGTAGTTCACGGCTGTGGCTACCTCTGTGTCGGCAGTCGGCAGGCAGTCCGTCCATCCATAATTGTATTATTATTATAATATATACCACCTAACCGTGGTTTTTTTTCATTCTTTATACCGTCATAGTGTCATACTAGTTGTTACGAGTATACTACTATCTCTTTATCAACCAGTGTACAGTGCGGTAGTTCACGGCTGTGGCTACCTCTGTGTCGGCAGTCGGCAGGCAGTCCGTCCATCCATAATTGTATTATTATTATAATATATACCACCTAACCGTGGTTTTTTTTTCATTCTTTATACCGTCGTCATAGTGTCATACTAGTTGTTACGAGTATACTACTATCTCTTTATCAACCAGTGTACAGTGCGGTAGTTCACGGCTGTGGCTACCTCTGTGTCGGCAGTCGGCAGGCAGTCCGTCCATCCATAATTGTATTATTATTATAATATATACCACCTAACCGTGGTTTTTTTTTCATTCTTTATACCGTCGTCATAGTGTCATACTAGTTGTTACGAGTATATTACTATCTCTTTATCAACCAGTGTACAGTGCGGTAGTTCACGGCTGTGGCTACCTCTGTGTCGGCACTCGGCAGGCAGTCCGTCCATCCATAATTGTATTATTATTATAATATATACCACCTAACCGTGGTTTTTTTTTCATTCTTTATACCGTCGTCATAGTGTCATACTAGTTGTTACGAGTATACTACTATCTCTTTATCAACCAGTGTACAGTGCGGTAGTTCACGGCTGTGGCTACCTCTGTGTCGGCAGTCGGCAGGCAGTCCGTCCATCCATAATTGTATTATTATTATAATATATACCACCTAACCGTGGTTTTTTTTTCATTCTTTATACCGTCGTCATAGTGTCATACTAGTTGTTACGAGTATACTACTATCTCTTTATCAACCAGTGTACAGTGCGGTAGTTCACGGCTGTGGCTACCTCTGTGTCGGCACTCGGCAGGCAGTCCGTCCATCCATAATTGTATTATTATTATAATATATACCACCTAACCGTGGTTTTTTTTTCATTCTTTATACCGTCGTCATAGTGTCATACTAGTTGTTACGAGTATACTACTATCTCTTTATCAACCAGTGTACAGTGCGGTAGTTCACGGCTGTGGCTACCTCTGTGTCGGCAGTCGGCAGGCAGTCCGTCCATCCATAATTGTATTATTATTATAATATATACCACCTAACCGTGGTTTTTTTATACCACCTAACCGTGGCAGTCCGTCCATAATTGTATACTAGTATCCAATCCATCCATCTCCATTGTTTACCTGAGGTGCCTTTTAGTTCTGCCTATAAAATATGGAGAACAAAAAAGTTGAGGTTCCAAAATTAGGGAAAGATCAAGATCCACTTCCACCTCGTGCTGAAGCTGCTGCCACTAGTCATGGCCGAGACGATGAAATGCCAGCAACGTCGTCTGCCAAGGCCGATGCCCAATGTCATAGTACAGAGCATGTCAAATCCAAAACACCAAATATCAGAAAAAAAAGGACTCCAAAACCTAAAATAAAATTGTCGGAGGAGAAGCGTAAACTTGCCAATATGCCATTTACCACACGGAGTGGCAAGGAACGGCTGAGGCCCTGGCCTATGTTCATGGCTAGTGGTTCAGCTTCACATGAGGATGGAAGCACTCAGCCTCTCGCTAGAAAACTGAAAAGACTCAAGCTGGCAAAAGCACCGCAAAGAACTGTGCGTTCTTTGAAATCCCAAATCCACAAGGAGAGTCCAATTGTGTCGTTTGCGATGCCTGACCTTCCCAACACTGGACGTGAAGAGCATGCGCCTTCCACTATTTGCATGCCCCCTGCAAGTGCTGGAAGGAGCACCCGCAGTCCAGTTCCTGATAGTCAGATTGAAGATGTCAGTGTTGAAGTACACCAGGATGAGGAGGATATGGGTGTTGCTGGCGCTGGGGAGGAAATTGACCAGGAGGATTCTGATGGTGAGGTGGTTTGTTTAAGTCAGGCACCCGGGGAGACACCTGTTGTCCGTGGGAGGAATATGGCCGTTGACATGCCAGGTGAAAATACCAAAAAAATCAGCTCTTCGGTGTGGAGGTATTTCACCAGAAATGCGGACAACAGGTGTCAAGCCGTGTGTTCCCTTTGTCAAGCTGTAATAAGTAGGGGTAAGGACGTTAACCACCTCGGAACATCCTCCCTTATACGTCACCTGCAGCGCATTCATAATAAGTCAGTGACAAGTTCAAAAACTTTGGGTGACAGCGGAAGCAGTCCACTGACCAGTAAATCCCTTCCTCTTGTAACCAAGCTCACGCAAACCACCCCACCAACTCCCTCAGTGTCAATTTCCTCCTTCCCCAGGAATGCCAATAGTCCTGCAGGCCATGTCACTGGCAAGTCTGACGAGTCCTCTCCTGCCTGTGATTCCTCCGATGCATCCTTGCGTGTAACGCCTACTGCTGCTGGCGCTGCTGTTGTTGCCGCTGGGAGTCGATGGTCATCCCAGAGGGGAAGTCGTAAGCCCACTTGTACTACTTCCAGTAAGCAATTGACTGTTCAACAGTCCTTTGCGAGGAAGATGAAATATCACAGCAGTCATCCTACTGCAAAGCGGATAACTGAGTCCTTGACAACTATGTTGGTGTTAGACGTGCGTCCGGTATCCGCCGTTAGTTCACAGGGAACTAGACAATTTATTGAGGCAGTGTGCCCCCGTTACCAAATACCATCTAGGTTCCACTTCTCTAGGCAGGCGATACCGAGAATGTACACGGACGTCAGAAAAAGACTCACCAGTGTCCTAAAAAATGCAGTTGTACCCAATGTCCACTTAACCACGGACATGTGGACAAGTGGAGCAGGGCAGGGTCAGGACTATATGACTGTGACAGCCCACTGGGTAGATGTATGGACTCCCGCCGCAAGAACAGCAGCGGCGGCACCAGTAGCAGCATCTCGCAAACGCCAACTCTTTCCTAGGCAGGCTACGCTTTGTATCACCGCTTTCCAGAATACGCACACAGCTGAAAACCTCTTACGGCAACTGAGGAAGATCATCGCGGAATGGCTTACCCCAATTGGACTCTCCTGTGGATTTGTGGCATCGGACAACGCCAGCAATATTGTGTGTGCATTAAATATGGGCAAATTCCAGCACGTCCCATGTTTTGCACATACCTTGAATTTGGTGGTGCAGAATTTTTTAAAAAACGACAGGGGCGTGCAAGAGATGCTGTCGGTGGCCAGAAAAATTGCGGGACACTTTCGGCGTACAGGCACCACGTACAGAAGACTGGAGCACCACCAAAAACTACTGAACCTGCCCTGCCATCATCTGAAGCAAGAAGTGGTAACGAGGTGGAATTCAACCCTCTATATGCTTCAGAGGTTGGAGGAGCAGCAAAAGGCCATTCAAGCCTATACAATTGAGCACGATATAGGAGATGGAATGCACCTGTCTCAAGTGCAGTGGAGAATGATTTCAACGTTGTGCAAGGTTCTGATGCCCTTTGAACTTGCCACACGTGAAGTCAGTTCAGACACTGCCAGCCTGAGTCAGGTCATTCCCCTCATCAGGCTTTTGCAGAAGAAGCTGGAGGCATTGAAGAAGGAGCTAACACGGAGCGATTCCGCTAGGCATGTGGGACTTGTGGATGCAGCCCTTAATTCGCTTAACAAGGATTCACGGGTGGTCAATCTGTTGAAATCAGAGCACTACATTTTGGCCACCGTGCTCGATCCTAGATTTAAAGCCTACCTTGGATCTCTCTTTCCGGCAGACACAGGTCTGCTGGGGTTGAAAGACCTGCTGGTGACAAAATTGTCAAGTCAAGCGGAACGCGACCTGTCAACATCTCCTCCTTCACATTCTCCCGCAACTGGGGGTGCGAGGAAAAGGCTCAGAATTCCGAGCCCACCCGCTGGCGGTGATGCAGGGCAGTCTGGAGCGACTGCTGATGCTGACATCTGGTCCGGACTGAAGGACCTGACAACGATTACGGACATGTCGTCTACTGTCACTGCATATGATTCTCTCAACATTGATAGAATGGTGGAGGATTATATGAGTGACCGCATCCAAGTAGGCACGTCACACAGTCCGTACTTATACTGGCAGGAAAAAGAGGCAATTTGGAGGCCCTTGCACAAACTGGCTTTATTCTACCTAAGTTGCCCTCCCACAAGTGTGTACTCCGAAAGAGTGTTTAGTGCAGCCGCTCACCTTGTCAGCAATCGGCGTACGAGGTTACATCCAGAAAATGTGGAGAAGATGATGTTCATTAAAATGAATTATAATCAATTCCTCCGCGGAGACATTGACCAGCAGCAATTGCCTCCACAAAGTACACAGGGAGCTGAGATGGTGGATTCCAGTGGGGACGAATTGATAATCTGTGAGGAGGGGGATGTACACGGTGATATATCGGAGGGTGAAGATGAGGTGGACATCTTGCCTCTGTAGAGCCAGTTTGTGCAAGGAGAGATTAATTGCTTCTTTTTTGGGGGGGGTCCAAACCAACCCGTCATATCAGTCACAGTCGTGTGGCAGACCCTGTCACTGAAATGATGGGTTGGTTAAAGTGTGCATGTCCTGTTTTGTTTATACAACATAAGGGTGGGTGGGAGGGCCCAAGGATAATTCCATCTTGCACCTCTTTTTTCTTTTCTTTTTCTTTGCATCATGTGCTGATTGGGGAGGGTTTTTTGGAAGGGACATCCTGCGTGACACTGCAGTGCCACTCCTAGATGGGCCCGGTGTTTGTGTCGGCCACTAGGGTCGCTTATCTTTCTCACACAGTCAGCTACCTCATTGCGCCTCTTTTTTTCTTTGCGTCATGTGCTGTTTGGGGAGGGGTTTTTGGAAGGGACATCCTGCGTGACACTGCAGTGCCACTCCTAGATGGGCCCGGTGTTTGTGTCGGCCACTAGGGTCGCTTATCTTACTCACACAGCGACCTCGGTGCAAATTTTAGGACTAAAAATAATATTGTGAGGTGTGATGTGTTCAGAATAGGCTGAAAATGAGTGTAAATTATGTTTTTTGAGGTTAATAATACTTTGGGATCAAAATTACCCCCAAATTCTATGATTTAAGCTGTTTTTTAGGGTTTTTTGAAAAAAACACCCGAATCCAAAACACACCCGAATCCGACAAAAAAAATTCGGTGAGGTTTTGCCAAAACGCGGTCGAACCCAAAACACGGCCGCGGAACCGAACCCAAAACCAAAACACAAAACCCGAAAAATTTCAGGCGCTCATCTCTACTTTTGAGGGAGGTAACCTATTTGTTAGGTAGAGCCCAGATGGGGTAGGATTTATTTTTGTTATTCTATACGGCACAATAAAACTAGCTACGGCTAGATTGCACGAAAACCCCTGGACTGGTGGGCTGTTTTCAGGCTGCTTTGTGTTTTGAAGTGCCCATCTACCCCAGGAGAGGGCACCCCTACCATGATCTCCTCACACAGTACTGTACAATCACTCTGTCTGTATTGTTCAATGTCAGAAGTTGCAGTTTCGACAGCTGGTGGAAATCTGCTGCCATTTTAAAGTTTACTTTTGTTTATGTAAGCAAAATTGTGAAGAATAAATGAGTGGAAAGTGTATAAATGACAGAAGCTCCTGCACCATGCGATGAAAGTAGCTCCAATTTGCAGTACAGGTAATGCTCCTTATTGGTCAGAACATTAATCTGTGGAATGGACTACGTTTTCTTGTTCCCGACTCACCGCAGTGGAGAAGACAATAGGAATTTTTAAATGGATGGGAGCTCCATCCCCCTGACCAAACCACCTAGATCCACTTCTAGTGGAAAAACAAACAAAAGGAAATAACGCTGTTATTTATTAATGCACAGTACTCATGGTTAATAAATAACAGCGTTACCCGAGGTAGTAAAGCCCTGTCACACCTTTATCAGTCTCAACAGGTACAAGCACTAATTAGCCTGTTCTCAGGCTGAAGATGAGCAGGCCCGAAATGGGCCTAATGGATGGAGCCCGCCCTCACTCTCCATCCATAACCCCAGGAACCCTTAACTAGCTTTTACTAAAGCCAAAAAATCTATTGAATCAGTTTTGTATTCACAGACATTTTCCTGGGGTTTTAAAACACACAGAAACCTGGGATAAACATATCTCCCGTGTACAACCTTTTCAGTGCTTTTATAACAACTATAGCTCTGTTTGTCAAATTCCTTTACAAATGCAGAAACATTTCTCTGCCCTATAACTTACAATGGGAAAAACAAGTCATTTGGATCAGTGCTATGTGCAAAGGATATTCCACCTTTACAAGAGGTGAGCCGCAGGAAGCAATCACATTCTGCGCATGCATGAACTGAGACTGCGAGTGCAGATGGAGTGACCTTTGCATCGACGGATCTATCTTTGCACGAAATGGCCATTTCTTGGCGGCGACTGGGCAGTCACTGCGCGGATGCACAGAGCAGATCCATCCTGTAAGAGTGACATATGAGAATTGTGGGCGTGTGCCCTGACTTCCCTGCAGGTTTGGGGAATCCGAGTGTCCTTCGTCTGTAGGTACAAAATGACTCATTTGGAGGAGGCTTTGCTGTCACGTGCTGGTTGTGTAGAGCGAGTTAGTTGTGTTGGTGCACTGCTTGTGGTGGACGTGCTGGTTGTGTAGAGCGAGTTAGTTGTGTTGGTGCACTGCTTGTGGTGGACGTGCTGGTTGTGTAGAGCGAGTTAGTTGTGTTGGTGCACTGCTTGTGGTGGACGTGCTGGTTGTGTAGAGCGAGTTAGTTGTGTTGGTGCACTGCTTGTGGTGGACGTGCTGGTTGTGTAGAGCGAGTTAGTTGTGTTGGGGCACTGCTTGTGGTGGACGTGCTGGTTGTGTAGAGCGAGTTAGTTGTGTTGGTGCACTGCTTGTGGTGGACGTGCTGGTTGTGTAGAGCGAGTTAGTTGTGTTGGTGCACTGCTTGTGGTGGACGTGCTGGTTGTGTAGAGCGAGTTAGTTGTGTTGGTGCACTGCTTGTGGTGAACGTGCTGGTTGTGTAGAGCGAGTTAGTTGTGTTGGTGCACTGCTTGTGGTGGACGTGCTGGTTGTGTAGAGCGAGTTAGTTGTGTTGGTGCACTGCTTGTGGTGGACGTGCTGGTTGTGTAGAGCGAGTTAGTTGTGTTGGTGCACTGCTTGTGGTGGACGTGCTGGTTGTGTAGAGCGAGTTAGTTGTGTTGGTGCACTGCTTGTGGTGGACGTGCTGGTTGTGTAGAGCGAGTTAGTTGTGTTGGTGCACTGCTTGTGGTGGACGTGATGGTTGTGTAGAGCGAGTTAGTTGTGTTGGTGCACTGCTTGTGGTGGACGTGCTGGTTGTGTAGAGCGAGTTAGTTGTGTTGGTGCACTGCTTGTGGTGGACGCGCTTGGCCGGCCGGATCGCTGCTCATCTTGAACAGCTGTCCTGCCGTTGGCAGTGCACCAAATCCAAACCTGTTTCCGTGACATGACGCTATCCCTGTACACAGCGACAAGTTGGTGATGAGTGTCAGCTGTGGATGTGGATGTGCCCTTTAGAGGCAGAAATCTGATCACACTACACACCTCATTGTGTGACTATGTGTCCACCAGCCCCGCCATCTTACACCTGACGCTGGGACAGTATGACTGATATGAGGCGCCGTGAGGGGAAGCAGCGGTCTACCTGCTCTGGCCTTGCGGGGAATTAAGATGAAATAGGGAACATGACGCACATGAGAGGTCTTGTCACCTTACTTACTGAACCACCCTCGTTTGTGGAAAAATGTGTACATTATGCACTGTCTTCGTAGTTACAGTAAGTTAAATTTAAATCTTAAACAGACTTACTTATGTATGTATGGGGCTCTGACTTTATAATGAGAACGTTATTGCACATACTATCGGCGAATACATCGGAATGGGCTGCACACTGCCATCGCTACATACAGTATAATCTCAGCCTATACGCCCGAACAAAGATGTGGATTTCATATGATATAATAAAGCAGATTAAAACCTAGTTACACTGTCGGCTGTGTGCGCGTCTCCTGGCGTCGGCAGTGGTAGGCCACGCTGTTTAGTTTTCATTTGGGCAGAGCATCTCTGCACTATAACGCTTCCACAAACAATCTACCTAGGAATACCTTTTTATTACTTTACAGCACATTTTCTCTCCCTGAAGTTTTATGGCATTTCATTAAAACAGCCAGAAGGTGATACCGGTCCCTTTTGCCGAAGTGAAATAAATTCAGGTTTTATCGCTCCTGGAAATGCTACAATAGCTGTCAGACGCTTGATGGATACTCTCAATTACAGGACTTGTGGAGCGTTTTATACTTACATCTACACTGTGGCTGAACAGACGCGGCTTCAATTCCACACGTTTCCTTTTCTTTCACACCGGCGTTTGCATCCTTTAGCATATAATCACCAATTTGTTATCGCTGTGACCCTCTTTTCTCAGTATCCCTTTTACTATAATTGTATTTTCTGTGCTTTAATATGTGCATATTATTCCTCATTGGCTCAGTCGTCTCTGTTGAGGGAGAAAGGCAGCACAGAAGTGCCCTCGTGCCGTCTACAACTGAAGAGAGGAACTTTAATATTTAGAATAATGTAACTTCTCAGCAGCTGCAGAAAGACACCAGCATATACCGAGGTGCGGTGCCATGTATCTCACATCTACAGCAGAGGAAGGCTTTGGCAATGCCTTCATCTGATTGGTCCATGTAGATCACATCTTCTAACTTCCTTTGGTCAGTTCTACACAATAAATGCTCCATTTACGCATGCTGCTTGTCATTAATCTTCATCCAGATAAATGACAGTAATCTGACTATTTCAAACACAATTGGGTGGGGGGGGGGGGGGGGGGGGGGGGTGATTCAGACCTGATCGTAGATATGCTAAATGTAGCACATCTACGATCAGCTTCCTTGACATGAGGGGGAACGCCCAGCTAGTCCGCCCCCAGGGTTGCCACCAGAAATTGTGGGGCCCGGGACTGAAAGAATAGGCAAAAAATAGGTGTGGCCAAATGGGGCGTGGTCAATGAAACTGGGGGCGTGATACACATATGGGTGTAGGGGCAGATACACATGACCCCAATAGTGCCAGATACACGTTGCTCCACAGTGCCAGATACACGTTGCCCCACAGTGCCAGATACACGTTGCTCCACAGTGCCAGATACACGTTTCCCCACAGTGCCAGATACACATTGCCTCACTGTGCCAGATACACAAATGCTCTACAGTGCCAGATACACATTGCCCCACTGTGCCAGATACACAAATGCCCCCACAGTGCCAGATACACATTACCCCACAGTGCCAGATACACATTGCCCCACTGTGCCATATACACAAATGCTAACCAGTGCCAGATACACATTACCCCACAGTGCCAGATACACAAATGCTCCACAGTGCCAGATACACATTACCCCACAGTGCCAGATACACATTGCCCCACAGTGCCAGATATACATTGCCCCACAGTGCCAGATACACATTGCCCCCAGTGCCAGATACAGAAATGCCCCCAGTGCAGATACACATGCCCCCACAGTGCCAGATATGCCCCCAGTGCAGATACACATGCCCCCACAGTGCCAGATATGCCCCAGTGCAGATACACATGCCCCCACAGTGCCAGATATGCCCCCAGTGCTGATACCCATGCCCCCACAGTGCCTCCCACAGTGCCAGATATGCCCCCAGTGCTGATACCCATGCCCCCACAGTGCCTCCCACAGTGCCAGATATGCCCCCAGTGCCGATACACATGCCCCCACAGTGCCTCCCCCCCTCCGCTTCTCACCTGCTGCTGTAAGGGCCCTAAGGGGAGGAGAGCGCAGCGTGCGCCTCTCCTACCCCTCTGTCTCCAGCGGCGGTGTCTATCTTCAATTTGCCACCGGCCCGTGAGCCAATCAGAGCTCGCGGTCCGGCAGCCAATCAGGAGCCTCAGCTGCCGGTCCGCAAGCTCTGATTGGCTCACGGGCCGACGACGAATTTAAGATGGTCTTCACTGCCGCCGAAGACGTCAGTGCGCGCCGGGCAGCGGTGGCCGGGAGCGGATCGAGCCGCCTGCTGGCCACCGCTGCTGTAGACAGTTAGTCACTGTGGCTCACTGTCTGCAGCGGCGGCTGCCGCCGCGGGAATATTGTGTGTGCAGCCCGGGCCCTCCACTCTGTCAGAGTGGCCGGGCCCGGGACAACTGTACACAGGGCACCCCCTTGATGGCGGCCCTGTCCCCCCCTGCATGTCAGGCCCTCCCCCCGCCACAGCGGTACAAAAACATCGCACAGCGGCGATGCTTTTGTACCTGAAGAGTAGCTCCCAGCCAGCGCAGATCCTGCGTGCTGGCAGGGAGCTACTCATTGCTGCCAGGGTCGCGGCGGCTGCGTGCGACTTCACGCAGCCGCCGAGGCCCACCCCAACAACGGTCCCGGCACACCTGTGTTGCCCAGACCGCGCCCCCCTAAATGGCAGCCAAATGCTGCCGGCCCGCCCCCTCCCACCCAGCGACCGCCTCTGCCTGTCAATCAGTCGCCGCTGCATGCTCAGTTCAGACCTGATTGCTGCTGTGCGATAACGCGAAGCAGCGATCAGGTCTGAATTAGCCCCATAAATCATAAAATGTGGCTGAATTTCATACAACTTTTCTCTTACAAATCTCTAGTCTCCAGATATTCAGACTCAGGAGGAAACGGCCTAAACCAGAGCTTCCCAAAGGCGGTCCTCGAGCCACCCCAACAGTCCAGGTTTTCTGGTATATCCATAGCTCAGCACAGATGGTTAAATCAAATTGACTGATATGCTAATACAGGGGTCTATTTACTAAGCCTTGGATGGAGATAAAGTACCAGCCAATCAGCGTCTGCCATGTCACAGACTGGGTTTGAAAAGTGACAGTTAGTAGCTGATTGGCTGCTACTTTATCTCCGTCCAAGACTTAGTAAATAGACTCCTGGATACACACCGGCTGGTAGTAATGACCATTATACTTGATTTTATCTAGAAGTTTGTATCTAGTATTTCAATTTCTGGGGCAGCAGCATCTGCAGATCCCTGGTGGCTGTCAGAGGTCCAATGCAACCACTTCTAATGGACTCTTTAAGGATTGCTGCAATTTGTAGTCCGTGGCAGCCTTGAGGGAAACATGTTTTAATATTTTATTCTTTTTGGAAAAATTCCTACTTGGTAAAACCTGATAAAGAGACGGCAGACCGGCGGCCGGTCTAGCTTCCGGTAACATAGCTGCAATACAGACGCACCCTGGCTAGATGCGAGCTACACCCTTCTGAGCCCCTTTCCCACAGGGCAGAATATGTTCCCCAGTACTCAGTAAGGGTGTGGGGTGATATTAATAATGTCGACACTAGAATGTCAGCAACATGTTCTGAATGTCGACAGTTAAAATGTCATTATAGCATTTCTCACTATTTTAGCACAACCATAAACCTAAACTTAGCACTAAAATGTTATGTTAACATTTTGCCATTTCTGTATGTCAACATGCTACATGTCGACATAACATCCATGTCGGCATTCTGGTGCCAACATTCTCTCCATCGTCATTCTGACCGGATGCCCTCAGTAGTCCCACCTTCTGAACGCGTAACTGTAGTCGCTGATCAATATGGCTACCTGGTGATCATCTAAGGGCCGCAGAGGTAAGGCCACCAGGTCACGGAACATATATTTATTCATCTTTATAAATCAAATAATAAATAAACAAAAATATATATAATGTAAAATGAAAAGCTCCAACATATAGGAAAGGTTCATTTGTATATTGATCCAAAAATGTTGACATTGGGAAAGTCGGCATAATCAATGTCAACAGATCTTATTGGTGGTATATTTAGGGTTAGGGTTAGGCTGTGTTTTGGGCTAGGGCTCAAATATCCTAAAACCACTCTGTTGCCTTACATACTGTACAGTGGCCCTCATTCAGAGTTGTTCGCTCGCTAGCTGCTTTTAGCAGCAGGGCAAACGCTAGGCCGCCGCTCTCTGGGAGTGTATCTTAGCTTAGCAGAATAGCGAACGAAAGATTAGCAGAACTGCTACTAAATAATTCCTTGCAGTTTCTGAGTAGCGCCAGACATACTCCTAGATTGCGATCACCTCAGTCCGTTTAGTTCCTGGTTTGACGTCACAAACACGCCCTGCGTTCGGCCAGCCACTCCCCCGTTTCTCCAGACACTCCTGCGTTTTTACCTGGCACTCCTGCGTTTTAGCCTGACACGCCTGCGTTTTTTAGCGCACTCCCGGAAAACGGTCAGTTTCCACCCAGAAACACCCACTTCCTGTCAATCACTCACCGATCATCAGAGCGACTGAAGAGTCGCTCTGACATGTGTAAAATTGCATAGTTTTGTGTTAAATTACTTAGCGCGTGCGCCCTGCGGCCCATACGCATGCGCCCTGCGGCCCATACGCATGCGCAGAATCGCCCATTTTTAGCCTGATCGCTATTCTGCTAAAAACGGCAACGAGCGATCAACTCGGAATGACCCCCCTATGTCTGTTTCTGACTGTGTAAGTGGTTCGATTCAGTGCACAGTGGTCCTGTACCCAACGTATGGTCGAGTGTAGCTGAGGAGGAGAAGAAGACAAGGGCAGTGGTGCACTGGTGGCAGGGAGTGAGCTCGGGAAGAACCAGATGGAGGAGGGCCCTGCTCACAAGATATTCCATGCTAAGGAGAAGTGAAGAACTGTTGTAGAGTGAACTGGGAAAGATAAATGGTGGAGGGTTGGAGAAGAATTGATTAAGAAGAGGATTAGTACACTTCAATAAAATAGAATAGGTACATTTTAATGGTGCATTTAAAACCGGGGGAAGCAGGGTAAGAGTCTGATTGGGCGAATGATTGGGTAAATTTTCCCAAATCCCCAAACAAGCGTCCTTTAGAGCAATATGCTAGCACATTAACCTCCTCAGCAGACGCTAAGCCGCTGCAATATCGTTAAGCTCATACATGTTTGTGCACCTTATGTGGTTTTATATTATTTAGCGGTTGATCTCTGATTGACATAGCGACTGCTTCCGTGCACCTCAGTGGGTGGAACGGGCTGTTCCATGGCTCAGCAGCTGTAAAGCGGCATGTCTGACCACACAACCTAGAATCTAGAGGCAATGTGTGGTGTTGATTCTAGGGTGCGTTCTGCAGCTTGATAAGCACTTTTAGCCTTTCTCTTTGGAGTAGAAGATTAGTCTGGTCTCAGCTAATCTGAAGAGCAAACAGCAATCTGGCCATCACATTTTACAGCGGATTTACAAGACTCGCAGACAATACTTTGAGATTTTGGCCTTCAGCTGCCGGTATACATTGGCTTATCTCTCAGTGGCCATAGGTTCCAAATTAACGTCAGTCCCTGCCGGCTGAACCCCATTGTGTACGGTTCTGTTACACCATTGTACAGCTCTGAGTACATTAACAAGGCTACAAAGAGTGGCAAGGTCATAAGGATCAGTCATCGGCCCGTGAATAGCGTTCACAGTGACAGAATTATCAGCGGCTGAATAATGTTCTCCCTCCTCGAATGCTGGTTTTGCAGTGGAAATCCTTCAGGAAATAGAAGTATTTAGAGTATTCAAATTTTTTTATTGATCCAACAAGTTTCTGCAGCTGCTGACAAAAGTTTTGCCTGGTTCATATCGGTTATCAGTGGTTCACAGAAGGCAATGCACGTGTTGAAATGGGGGAACTAAACCATCAGAAAAGGCAACACTATCTAAATTACTTTACGGCAGTCTTTATGAAGATACTCCCTAAATAAGATGGGAGTAAATCTCCTATATAATATCACCTTACTGTACGTAGCGATATCATTGATATTTTTAGCTGCAGGAGCAGTGCCCAACATCCTTCACCCACTGTACTAAGGGATGTCGAAGTCAAAAATATTACATAGAGAGAACATACAGACTCCACACATTATGAGTCGCTTTACTTGCGAATAGGCACAGCACGCACCGCAATATATGGTAACATACGCATTTACACAGACATGCCACAAAGATATATTCAACACATATTTCATACAGCACATAAATTGAACATACCAAGCACCAAACATCATAAGATTTTAAATTATATAATGGAGTAACGTCATGTATGTGTATTATTGGAGCGGAGCAAGATGGACATGTCATGCTTGATGTCAAAGTAACCAGATTAATGTGTGTATCAATTCGATGCCTGTTAATAAGTTGTAACACATTGCCATTAGTAGATATGATTAAATGTATGAAAGCTAAAGTCACTCTTATTAGAACAATGAATTTCCTGGAAGACAGCATGCCTCCAGCTTGGTACCAATAGCTTTCTCCTGTAATTACACCATCAAGGCTGGACGTTGCTTGCATATGAACTGACCAATGACTCATCATGAATGAGAAAGTTCCCTCCCCTAGACCAATAGCAAGAGATCTGTATACCCCCAACAGCCTGAGTGTACAGCTGAGGAGACACACAGACGGCTCTGGGGTTTTTTTTCCCTGGGTCCTGAGCGAGATGGAGTGTTGGTAATATTTTGCTGATGTTAGCTGGTGTTGGGGCACAGCTAAAGATGGAGGAATTGGTGCGATTATAAAGTGCATTGAGTGAGATGGTAATTGTATTGCTGGCCATGTCTATATTTGAATTGGTTTGTAATAACTGCTTACTGTGTAAATTGTAACCATGTAACTAACTATATATATACTGTACATTGTGATATATTGAATACATATCCTTTTAATAACAAATATATACATCAATGAGCTTTGGAACTCAGATAATGTGTTGGTGTATTGTTTTATCTTATAAGAGGTAGCGTTTTGCGATGTATAGTGCACATTCATAGCACATGGTAATAAAATGCGCAGGCGTCCACAGTATATAATAGAGCTGGCATTTTAAATATTTGTTAGAAAATAATTTGACTTTTACAGAGCATAATCCTAAAGCAAGCGATGTTGTGCAGTAACTAGGGTGGTCATTCCGAGTTGTTCGCTCACTAGCAGTTTTTAGCAGCCATGCAAACGCTATGCCACCTCCCACTGGGAGTGTACTTTAGCTCAGCAGAAGTGCGAACGAAAGGATTGCAGAGCGGCGGCAAACTTTTTTTGTGCAGTTTTAAAGTAGCTCAATACCTACTCAGTGCTTGCGATGACTTCAGACTGTTCAGTTCCTGTTTTGACGTCACGAACACGCCCTGCGTTTGCCCAGCCACGCCTGCGTTTTTCCAAACACTCCCTGAAAACAGTCAGTTGACACCCAGAAACGCCCTCTTCCTGTCAATCACTCTGCGGCCAGCAGTGCGACTGAAAAGCTTCGCTAGACCTTGTGTGAAACTACTTCATTTGTTGCAGTTATACGACGCACGTGCGCAGTGCGCCACATACGCATGTGCAGAAGTGCCGTTGTTTTGCCTCATCGCTGCACAGCGAACGAATGCAGCTAGCGAACAACTCAGAATGACCCCCTATGGCCGCTCTCCTAAGTCAGCAGCTTGAGGACTGACCCCTGAATTTGCTCCTGCAAAGTAGCACTTTCTGAAATGATATTATTGTCTGTGATCAATTCCAATCTATCAGTCTGCGATGTAAATCTGATCTCATTGGGATTATTAATAAGAGCTCCACAGTGATGATATTGAAGATGTTTAAAAAAAAATAAAAATAAAATTGGAAACCTCTTATTTCTGTCAGAGTTAATTCACCATTTTACAGTTTCCATTTACACTTCAGCCCAAATTAGTAAAAAAAAATATAAAACCACGTTTTAAACATTAATGCATTCAAAATTATATATCCAGTAATTGCACCACTGTCTGTCTGTCTGTTATGAGCACCCCAACATGGCGAATACAGACCAGGTACTGTATGGGGGGCATTTCAAGTACCGCCACAATATTTGGCAAAAGCATGAAGTGATAATTGTATCACAGGCGATATACCCTTTAAAGTATTGGGGTGAAACAATACAAGCCCTGTCACCCCCTTAGTCTGTAAAGTGCAGATATTTAGTAGACAGCCTCACCCCATGTAACATTCTCTGGACCTTACTGCCTGGTGATGCTAGAATTCGGTTGCATTGTTCTCATGAATGATATGTAACACCTGGATAAATGGATATAATATGTCAGTATTAGGAATGTTAGGGACCCTCCTGATGAGATCACCGTGACGTTGTAGGTGGTCCCACATTTTTGCCCAAAAATTGTGTTAAGAAGCTCAATTTTACTCCATCTTCAATTGTAGAGTTTATTAAAATTGATTTGATTACCGATGTGCTAAGAGTGTGCTCCTACATTTTCCTTTTTTTTTCTAATTTTCTCATATATTATGTAGGGTCCACTGCTCTACTATTTGGCTAACATCTGCACTTCTTCTGTAATTGTCTAAGGGGGGTGATATGCTTTACCCATTTTATGGGGGAGATACATCAAATGTAGACGATAGATAAAGTGGAGAGAGATAAAGTGCCATCCAATCAGTTCCTAACTGCCACGTTAAAGGCTGTGTTTGAACTAGGACAGGAGCTGATTGGTTGGTACTTTATATCTGTCCACTTTATCTCTCACCAAGGCTTAGTACATCTCCCCTACTGTCCATTGCACTAATACTGCGCTCATGTAGCACCATCCTGTATTGCTTCCTTATCTCTGTTTTTTTTCCCCCATATAAATCATTTCCCTCTTTTAAATCCAATCCATTGTCTAAATCCCCTGTGACCTAAACAGAAATTTGCTGACAGTGATTGGACTCCTCTCTACAATGTGTCTGGTAAGCGGACGCTCCACCAATAGCCTGCGTTCCCCAGGTTGAAGAGACTGCGCTGATATATGGACGTTCATTGCGAGCTGTTCCCACAGGAGGTATTTCCATCGCAGAGATCCTACGGGACTGTTTTTTAAAGTGGCCTAAATGAAATTGTTTCTCTGTCACTTCTCGCTGTCAGGACGCTGTCAGGCTGCGCCAACCCACATGCTACAATGAAACGTTCTTATTTATAGAAAAGGTTTTATCTCTTCCATTCTCTGCCTACACCGGAGAGACTCGTGAATGGTAGGGCATATTTTACCATGTCCGAGCTGTCTTCGTGTTCCTATAAAACTGTTTGTGATGCCGAACGGCCCATTTCATCTGTATCTTAATCAAAACTGCTGTGTCTGCGCTTTATTCCTTTCTTTCCCAGTCACTTCTTGGAATGTAACAATGTTTCGGGGATGTTCAATGCAAATTACATCTTAAATATACATGATTTGCAATGTGGAGGGGGGGGGATTCAATTAACCACAATCCTGTTTTTCACAGTAACATAATTATGGTAAATACCCGATTTACCGTAATTTTTTTGGGGGTAATTCAATTATCTCCTGTTTTTCTCACGCCCATTTTTGCGCAAAAACACATGAACCTGAGAACTTATCCCTGATCCATGTGTTCATCATGATTGCGGACTCGAAAAATACATTTGTTATCGGGGGATGAAAATCCCTGATAGGTAATCGAAATATCCCCTAGGGATCAATTAGTAGTGGCAATTTACTGCGGCTAAATGAATAAACCCCCAATGTCTATGCCAGGTAATCAAGTAGTGCGCAATATATGTGCGTAGGCCAACCAGAGGTGAAGCTGGTAATGAAATGAAATGGTTACAGACAGTGCTGTAACTAGGCATTTTAGTGCTGTGTGCAAGAAACAGCATCGGCGCCCCCTCCCCGTATACAAATCAGGACCAATGTGCAAACATATAGGGGCGTGGCTTCATGGGGAAAGGGCATGGCCACAGAACTTCCTTTTACACATTACGGCAGGCAGAGGCCCCATTTTTACACATTAGGCAGGTAGAGTACCCCTTTTTGACACATTAAGCAGGCATAGTCCCCTTTTTACACATTACAGCAACAGAGTCCCCTTTTACACATTACAGCAACAGAGTTCCCCTTTTTTACACATAACAGCAACAGAGCACCCTTTTTTTACACTTTACAGCAGGCAGAGTCCCCCTTTTTACACATTATGGCAGGCAGTCCCCTTTTTTTACACATTATAGCAGGCAGTCCCCCCTTTTGTTACACATTATGGCAGGCAGTCCCCCCATAATGTGTAAAAAAGGGGGAATGCCTGCCATAATGTGTAAAAAGGGGGACTGCCTGCCATAATGTGTATGGCACATTATGGCAGGCAGTCCCCCTTTTTACACATTATGGCAGGCAGTCCCCCTTTTTTACACATTATGGCAGGTAGTCCCCCTTTTTACACATTATGGCAGGCAGTCCCCGTTTTGTTACACATGATGGCAGGCAGTCCCCTTTTTGTTACACATTATGGCAGGCAGTCCCCCTTTTTTACACATTATGGCAGGCAGTCCCCCTTTTTACACATTATGGCAGGCAGTCCCCCTTTTTTACACATTATGGCAGGCAGTCCCCCTTTTTACACATTATGGCAGGCAGTCCCCCTTTTGTTACACATGATGGCAGGCAGTCCCCCTTTTGTTACACATTATGGCAGGCAGTCCCCCTTTTGTTACACATTATGGCAGGCAGTCCCCCTTTTTTACACATTATGGCAGGCAGTCCCCCTTTTACACCTTATGGGAGGGAGGGGAGAGAGAGTGACTGAGTTATACTCTCCTACGATGAGCCGGCAATGCCTCTTCTCTTCCTGTCCTGCGCTCTTCACAGCGCAGGGCATTGCGGGTGTGCTGGGAGAGACATCATCTCTCCCAGCACACGGGGAGGGTGAGCTACAGTGCTGCCCGGCTACCTATGCATTATGCCGGGTCAGGATGACGGTGTTTAGGGTCTAGTGCCGGGTCGAAAGGACCCATTTCCAATTCCCGGGTGGGACCCGGCATTGCGATGTGAAAGAGGTATTACTCTCCGTGGTTACACCAAGCACCACTCCAACAGTAGACATCACAGCACATCCTAATATTTAACTGAACAAAAATGAAAATCTGGTAATGGCTGGGAGCAAATGACAATTGACCATTTGTAGCCAAACACTGGAAAACAGTTGAAAATAGTAATTCCGACAAATTGGTGATTTTTCCAGCGTTTGAAAGCAAAAGCTCGATTGTCATTGGCTACCATACATCACCAGATTTTCATTCTAACCAGCCGGCTAGATAGATGGTTGGAGAGATAACGTGAACGTGTACCGCCACGGACACACAGGGTTAATCTGGGCATACATTATGCAATAGGCGCGATCCGTGATCGGCCATGATTGCAGGGATTCATTTACAGACTGACAGGTGTACGTAGCCCCCTGATACCCGGCTGTCTCAGGTCTCTGTATCATGCACCAGTGGGCTTATGGGGTGTATTCCTGTTCCACGCAACTTAGATATTGGAGTTCTGCTCCTGCTTCACTATTCCGCCGGTTGCTGCAATGTGTTTTTAGCTATTCACTTAACCCTATGGGCTAACCACAATTAACTCTTCATAGGAATTAATGCAGATTTTTGTTTGCAGACCCTGAGCTAGTAAAAGTGGGGAAAATCCCTATTTTAAGGTAAAAATGTCAGGGCTTGCTTCAAAATCCCTGAGGAACCTTACTAATGATTCATTTGGCACGTATATGTCTTTAATTAGCATAATATGACCATTAATGATGTAATTTTTAGGGGGATATTCTGCAAAATGCAGAATAATAGGTTAAATGATGTGGCCCTGGTATATGAGGGTGCTGTATAGTTAGAGCCCATGTGCAGGCTTCAATTGGGCCCCCTCCTCTCTCCGGCGGTGATGTAGACTCTGGCATTGTCTACTGCGCATGTGTAGGTCTCCGGGAACATGGCGCCCACGTCGGATTCCCAGGGACATCTCAATTGTGCATGTGCGAATCACAGGAAAATGGGCGCGGTAACATTTGCAGCTCTGCAGCGAGCGCCGGGCCGATGGAGTGGTAAGTATAATTAACTGGATACAGGGTGTGCGGTATGTGGGCCCCCCTAGACCCAGGGGCCTGCATGCACCACCTAGCACTCATTATTTTACGCCAGTGGTATGTGCGTTGTAAATCTTGGATTACCATGGCTAATTGAATTCCCCCCTTAGTGTCTCCAGGATGTATGAATGAAGGAACGCAGAAGGTATTGCAGATCTGTTGCGGGTCGTCCCCCCCATTTTGATCACAGAACCAGCCCCCATAGGTTTACCAAGCTGTGGAAAATGTGGCTTTTTCCAGAACTAGTCGCGGTGCTAACACTTTAGGTGGCATTAGCCATTGTAGCCTATGGGCCACATTACGCAAAAAAGGATTTCAGAGCTCGTCGTGGCGACTGCACTTTACTAAACACAGGTGAAATTTAGCCGCGATTTGCCGCGAAGAAGTCCTAATATTGCTAATAAACACGCTCCTATTGGATAAGAGAAAGAAGGAACAGAGACATGGAACCAATCTCCTACGGAGTCTGGCGAGCCGCATATGTCACAGAATTGCTCGGAAAAGTGTTGCTCATCTCCAGCTGAAACCTGAAAGGGTTAACGCGGAAGCCTAGTTATTAAAAGTCGCTTTGGCGCTTGAAATAAACAGGTCAGGAGGTTCGGGAATATGACAGAGAGGCAGCAAAAAAATTCACAACATTCAATTTCTGAAGAAGCAAAGCATGACTGACAAGGTCAAACGCTCCTGGTGTATAAACAAACAATGGCCGCCATGCTTCCTCTACCGCAGCAAATGATGCTTCTCCCCGATGCGGCCGCTCATGTGTGGCTGTGACATGAGAGAACTTTCTGAAGAGCTGCAGATGAAAAGCTATTGTGAGGCGTAGATTCTCTTCCCTCTCTCTCTCCGACGCTTATTACCCCTGAGTTAGGGATGAGCGTCTCGTTTTTCAGAGGCTGCGCTTTGCAGGACCAAAGGGAACCGGCGGCATTGATGTATAATGAGCAGACCTGTCTGCATATTTATCTGTTCCTTTTAATTGATTTTTCCTAACACCGTGGGGTCTGCAGACATCAATTACGTTGCACTAAGGTTTGAGAGGCCCCCGATGTTTATCATGTTTGATGGCAAAGTTGGGAAAAATAAGAATTTACTTACCGATAATTCTATTTCTCATAGTCCGTAGTGGATGCTGGGGACTCCGAAAGGACCATGGGGAATAGCGGCTCCGCAGGAGACTGGGCACAAAGTAAAAGCTTTAGGACTAGCTGGTGTGCACTGGCTCCTCCCCCTATGACCCTCCTCCAAGCCTCAGTTAGGATACTGTGCCCGGACGAGCGTACACAATAAGGAAGGATTTTGAATCCCGGGTAAGACTCATACCAGCCACACCAATCACACCGTACAACTTGTGATCTGAACCCAGTTAACAGCATGATAACAGAAGGAGCCTCTGAAAAGATGGCTCACAACAACAATAACCCGATTTTTGTAACAATAACTATGTACAAGTAATGCAGACAATCCGCACTTGGGATGGGCGCCCAGCATCCACTACGGACTATGCGAAATAGAATTATCGGTAAGTAAATTATTATTTTCTCTAACGTCCTAGTGGATGCTGGGGACTCCGAAAGGACCATGGGGATTATACCAAAGCTCCCAAACGGGCGGGAGAGTGCGGATGACTCTGCAGCACCGAATGAGAGAACTCCAGGTCCTCCTCAGCCAGGGTATCAAATTTGTAGAATTTAGCAAACGTGTTTGCCCCTGACCAAGTAGCTGCTCGGCAAAGTTGTAAAGCCGAGACCCCTCGGGCAGCCGCCCAAGATGAGCCCACTTTCCGTGTGGAATGGGCTTTTACAGATTTTGGCTGTGGCAGGCCTGCCACAGAATGTGCAAGCTGAATTGTACTACAAATCCAACGAGCAATCGTCTGCTTAGAAGCAGGAGCACCCAGCTTGCTGGGTGCATACAGGATAAACAGCGAATCAGATTTCCTGACTCCAGCCGTCCTGGAAACATATATTTTCAGGGCCCTGACTACGTCCAGCAACTTGGAATCCTCCAAGTCCCTAGTAGCCGCAGGCACCACAATAGGCTGGTTTAAGTGAAATGCTGAAACCACCTTAGGAAGAAATTGAGGACGAGTCCTCAATTCTGCCCTGTCCGTATGAAAAATTAGGTAAGGGCTTTTATAGGATAAAGCCGCCAATTCTGAGACACGCCTGGCTGAAGCCAGGGCTAACAGCATTACCACTTTCCCATGTGAGATATTTTAAGTCCACAGTGGTGAGTGGTTCAAACCAATGTGATTTTAGGAATCCCAAAACTACATTGAGATCCCAAGGTGCCACTGGAGGCACAAAAGGAGGCTGTATATGCAGTACTCCCTTGACAAACGTCTGAACTTCAGGAACAGAAGCCAGTTCTTTTTGGAAGAATATTGACAGGGCCGAAATTTGAACCTTAATGGACCCTAATTTGAGGCCCATAGACAGTCCTGTTTGCAGGAAATGCAGGAAACGACCCAGTTGAAATTCCTCTGTAGGGGCCTTCCTGGCCTCGCACCACGCAACATATTTACGCCAAATACGGTGATAATGTTGTATGGTTACATCCTCCCTGGCTTTGATCAGGGTAGGGATGACTTCATCCGGAATGCCTTTTTCCTTCAGGATCCGGCGTTCAACCGCCATGCCGTCAAACGCAGCCGCGGTAAGTCTTGGAACAGACATGGTCCCTGCTGGAGCAGGTCCTTTCTTAGAGGTAGAGGCCACGGGTCTTCCGTGAGCATCTCTTGAATTTCCGGGTACCAAGTCCTTCTTGGCCAATCCGGAGCCACGAGTATAGTCTTTACTCCTCTCCTTCTTATGATTCTCAGTACTTTTGGTATGAGAGGAAGAGGAGGGAACACATACACTGACTGGTACACCCACGGTGTTACCAGAGCGTCCACAGCTATTGCCTGAGGGTCCCTTGACCAGGCGCAATATCTGTCCAGTTTTTTGTTGAGGCGGGACGCCATCATGTCCACCTTTGGTTTTTCCCAACGGTTCACAATCATGTGGAAGACTTCTGGGGGAAGTCCCCACTCCCCCGGGTGAAGATCGTGTCTGCTGAGGAAGTCTGCTTCCCAGTTGTCCACTCCCGGAATGAACACTGCTGACAGTGCTATCACATGATTCTCCGCCCAGCGAAGAATCCTTGCCACTTCCATCATTGCCCTCCTGCTTCTTGTGCCGCCCTGTCTGTTTACGTGGGCGACTGCCGTGATGTTGTCCGACTGGATCAACACCGGCTGACCCTGAAGCAGAGGTCTTGCCTGACTTAGGGCATTGTAAATGGCCCTTAGTTCCAGGATATTTATGTGAAGTGACGTTTCCATGCTTGACCACAAGCCCTGGAAATTTCTTCCCTGTGTGACTGCTCCCCAGCCTCTCAGGCTGGCATCCGTGGTCACCAGGACCCAATCCTGAATGCCGAATCTGCGGCCCTCTAGGAGATGAGCACTCTGTAACCACCACAGGAGAGACACCCTTGTCCTTGGAGACAGGGTTATCCGCTGATGCATTTGAAGATGCGATCCGGACCATTTGTCCAGCAGATCCCACTGAAAAGTTCTTGCGTGGAATCTGCCGAATGGAATCGCTTCGTAAGAAGCCACCATCTTTCCCAGGACCCTTGTGCATTGATGTACTGACACTTGGCCTGGTCTTAGGAGGTTCCTGACTAGGTCGGATAACTCCTTGGCTTTCTCCTCCGGGAGAAACACCTTTTTCTGTACTGTGTCCAGAATCATCCCTAGGAACAGCAGACGTGTCGTCGGAATCAGCTGTGATTTTGGAATATTTAGAATCCATCCGTGCTGTCGTAGTACTACTTGAGATAGTGCTACTCCGACCTCTAACTGTTCTCTGGACCTTGCCCTTATCAGGAGATCGTCCAAGTAAGGGATAATTAAGACGCCTTTTCTTCGAAGAAGAATCATCATTTCGGCCATTACCTTGGTAAAGACCCGGGGTGCCATGGACAATCCAAACGGCAGCGTCTGAAACTGATAGTGACAGTTCTGTACCACAAACCTGAGGTACCCTTGGTGAGAAGGGCAAATTGGGACATGGAGGTAAGCATCCTTGATGTCCAGAGACACCATATAGTCCCCTTCTTCCAGGTTCGCTATCACTGCTCTGAGTGACTCCATCTTGAACTTGAACCTTTTTATGTAAGTGTTCAAGGATTTCAGATTTAAAATGGGTCTCACCGAGCCGTCCGGCTTCGGTACCACAAACAGCGTGGTATAATACCCCTTTCCCTGTTGTAGGAGGGGTACCTTGATTATCACCTGCTGGGAATACAGCTTGTGAATGGCTTCCAATACCGCCTCCCTGTCGGGGGGAGACGTTGGTAAAGCAGACTTCAGGAACCGGCGAGGGGGAGACGTCTCGAATTCCAATTTGTACCCCTGAGATACTACCTGCAGGATCCAGGGGTCCACTTGCGAGTGTGCCCACTGCGCGCTGAAATTCTTGAGACGGGCCCCCACCGTGCCTGAGTCCGCTTGTAAGGCCCCAGCGTCATGCTGAGGACTTGGCAGAAGCGGGGGAGGGCTTCTGTTCGTGGGAAGAGGCTGTTTGCTGCAGTCTTTTTCCCCTCCCTCTGCCCCGGGGCAGATATGAGTGGCCTTTTGCCCGCAAGCCCTTATGGGGACGAAAGGACTGAGCCTGAAAAGACGGTATCTTTTTCTGCTGCGAGGTGACTTGGGGTAAAAAGGTGGATTTTCCAGCCGTTGCCGTGGCCACCAGGTCCGATAGACCGACCCCAAATAACTCCTCCCCTTTATACGGCAATACTTCCATATGCCGTTTGGAATCCGCATCCCCTGACCACTGTCGCGTCCATAATCCTCTTCTGGCAGAAATGGACATCGCACTTACTCTTGATGCCAGAGTGCAAATATCCCTCTGTGCATCTCGCATATAAAGAAATGCATCCTTTAAATGCTCTATAGTCAATAATATATTGTCCCTGTCCAGGGTATCAATATTTTCAGTCAGGGAATACTTTTAAGGATATTTTCCAGCTTCCTATCAGCTGGTTCCTTGAGGGCGGCCGTATCAGGGGACGGTAACGCCACTTGTTTTGATAAGCGTGTGAGCGCCTTATCTACGCTAGGGAGTGTTTCCCAACGCGCCCTAACCTCTGGTGGGAAAGGGTATAATGTAGAGATGAGCGCCGGAAATTTTTCGGGTTTTGTGTTTTGGTTTTGGGTTCGGTTCCGCGGCCGTGTTTTGGGTTCGACCGCGTTTTGGCAAAACCTCACCGAATTTTTTTTGTCGGATTCGGGTGTGTTTTGGATTCGGGTGTTTTTTTCAAAAAACACTAAAAAACAGCTTAAATCATAGAATTTGGGGGTCATTTTGATCCCAAAGTATTATTAACCTCAAAAACCATAATTTACACTCATTTTCAGTCTATTCTGAATACCTCACACCTCACAATATTATTTTTAGTCCTAAAATTTGCACCTAGGTCGCTGGATGACTAAGCTAAGCGACCCTAGTGGCCGACACAAACACCGGGCCCATCTAGGAGTGGCACTGCAGTGTCACGCAGGATGTCCCTTCCAAAAAACCCTCCCCAAACAGCACATGACGCAAAGAAAAAAAGAGGCGCAATGAGGTAGCTGTGTGAGTAAGATAAGCGACCCTAGTGGCCGACACAAACACCGGGCCCATCTAGGAGTGGCACTGCAGTGTCACGCAGGATGTCCCTTCCAAAAAAACCTCCCCAAACAGCACATGACGCAAAGAAAAATTAAAGAAAAAAGAGGTGCAAGATGGAATTGTCCTTGGGCCCTCCCACCCACCCTTATGTTGTATAAACAGGACATGCACACTTTAACCAACCCATCATTTCAGTGACAGGGTCTGCCACACGACTGTGACTGAAATGACGGGTTGGTTTGGACCCCCACCAAAAAAGAAGCAATTAATCTCTCCTTGCACAAACTGGCTCTACAGAGGCAAGATGTCCACCTCATCATCATCCTCCGATATATCACCGTGTACATCCCCCTCCTCACAGATTATCAATTCGTCCCCACTGGAATCCACCATCTCAGCTCCCTGTGTACTTTGTGGAGGCAATTGCTGCTGGTCAATGTCTCCACGGAGGAATTGATTATAATTCATTTTAATGAACATCATCTTCTCCACATTTTCTGGATGTAACCTCGTACGCCGATTGCTGACAAGGTGAGCGGCGGCACTAAACACTCTTTCGGAGTACACACTTGTGGGAGGGCAACTTAGGTAGAATAAAGCCAGTTTGTGCAAGGGCCTCCAAATTGCCTCTTTTTCCTGCCAGTATAAGTACGGACTGTGTGACGTGCCTACTTGGATGCGGTCACTCATATAATCCTGCACCATTCTTTCAATGTTGAGAGAATCATATGCAGTGACAGTAGACGACATGTCCGTAATCGTTGTCAGGTCCTTCAGTCCGGACCAGATGTCAGCATCAGCAGTCGCTCCAGACTGCCCTGCATCACCGCCAGCGGGTGGGCTCGGAATTCTGAGCCTTTTCCTCGCACCCCCAGTTGCGGGAGAATGTGAAGGAGGAGATGTTGACAGGTCGCGTTCCGCTTGACTTGACAATTTTCTCACCAGCAGGTCTTTCAACCCCAGCAGACTTGTGTCTGCCGGAAAGAGAGATCCAAGGTAGGCTTTAAATCTAGGATCGAGCACGGTGGCCAAAATGTAGTGCTCTGATTTCAACAGATTGACCACCCGTGAATCCTTGTTAAGCGAATTAAGGGCTCCATCCACAAGTCCCACATGCCTAGCGGAATCGCTCCGTGTTAGCTCCTCCTTCAATGTCTCCAGCTTCTTCTGCAAAAGCCTGATGAGGGGAATGACCTGACTCAGGCTGGCAGTGTCTGAACTGACTTCACGTGTGGCAAGTTCAAAGGGCATCAGAACCTTGCACAACGTTGAAATCATTCTCCACTGCGCTTGAGACAGGTGCATTCCACCTCCTATATCGTGCTCAATTGTATAGGCTTGAATGGCCTTTTGCTGCTCCTCCAACCTCTGAAGCATATAGAGGGTTGAATTCCACCTCGTTACCACTTCTTGCTTCAGATGATGGCAGGGCAGGTTCAGTAGTTTTTGGTGGTGCTCCAGTCTTCTGTACGTGGTGCCTGTACGCCGAAAGTGTCCCGCAATTCTTCTGGCCACCGACAGCATCTCTTGCACGCCCCTGTCGTTTTTTAAATAATTCTGCACCACCAAATTCAAGGTATGTGCAAAACATGGGACGTGCTGGAATTTGCCCATATTTAATGCACACACAATATTGCTGGCGTTGTCCGATGCCACAAATCCACAGGAGAGTCCAATTGGGGTAAGCCATTCCGCGATGATCTTCCTCAGTTGCCGTAAGAGGTTTTCAGCTGTGTGCGTATTCTGGAAACCGGTGATACAAAGCGTAGCCTGCCTAGGAAAGAGTTGGTGTTTGCGAGATGCTGCTACTGGTGCCGCCGCTGCTGTTCTTGCGGCGGGAGTCCATACATCTACCCAGTGGGCTGTCACAGTCATATAGTCCTGACCCTGCCCTGCTCCACTTGTCCACATGTCCGTGGTTAAGTGGACATTGGGTACAGCTGCATTTTTTAGGACACTGGTGACTCTTTTTCTGAGGTCTGTGTACATTTTCGGTATCGCCTGCCTAGAGAAATGGAACCTAGATGGTATTTGGTACCGGGGACACAGTACCTCCAACAAGTCTCTAGTTGGCTCTGCAGTAATGATGGATACCGGAACCACGTTTCTCACCACCCAGGATGCCAAGGCCTCAGTTATCCGCTTTGCAGTAGGATGACTGCTGTGATATTTCATCTTCCTCGCAAAGGACTGTTGGACAGTCAATTGCTTGGTGGAAGTAGTAAAAGTGGTCTTACGACTTCCCCTCTGGGATGACCATCGACTCCCAGCAGCAACAACAGCAGCGCCAGCAGCAGTAGGCGTTACACGCAAGGATGCATCGGAGGAATCCCAGGCAGGAGAGGAATCGTCAGAATTGCCAGTGACATGGCCTGCAGGACTATTGGCATTCCTGGATAAGGAGGAAATTGACACTGAGGGAGTTGGTGGGGTGGTTTGCGTGAGCTTGGTTACAAGAGGAAGGGATTTACTGGTCAGTGGACTGCTTCCGCTGTCACCCAAAGTTTTTGAACTTGTCACTGACTTATTATGAATGAGCTGCAGGTGACGTATAAGGGAGGATGTTCCGAGGTGGTTAACGTCCTTACCCCTACTTATTACAGCTTGACAAAGGCAACACGCGGCTTGACACCTGTTGTCCGCATTTCTGTTGAAATACTTCCACACCGAAGAGCTGATTTTTTTGGTATTTTCACCAGGCATGTCAGTGGCCATATTCCTCCCACGGACAACAGGTGTCTCCCCGGGTGCCTGACTTAAACAAACCACCTCACCATCAGAATCCTCCTGGTCAATTTCCTCCCCAGCGCCAGCAACACCCATATCCTCCTCATCCTGGTGTACTTCAACACTGACATCTTCAATCTGACTATCAGGAACTGGACTGCGGGTGCTCCTTCCAGCACTTGCAGGGGGCGTGCAAATGGTGGAAGGCGCATGCTCTTCACGTCCAGTGTTGGGAAGGTCAGGCATCGCAACCGACACAATTGGACTCTCCTTGTGGATTTGGGATTTCGAAGAACGCACAGTTCTTTGCGGTGCTTTTGCCAGCTTGAGTCTTTTCAGTTTTCTAGCGAGAGGCTGAGTGCTTCCATCCTCATGTGAAGCTGAACCACTAGCCATGAACATAGGCCAGGGCCTCAGCCGTTCCTTGCCACTCCGTGTGGTAAATGGCATATTGGCAAGTTTACGCTTCTCCTCCGACAATTTTATTTTAGGTTTTGGAGTCCTTTTTTTACTGATATTTGGTGTTTTGGATTTGACATGCTCTGTACTATGACATTGGGCATCGGCCTTGGCAGACGACGTTGCTGGCATTTCATCGTCTCGGCCATGACTAGTGGCAGCAGCTTCAGCACGAGGTGGAAGTGGATCTTGATCTTTCCCTAATTTTGGAACCTCAACATTTTTGTTCTCCATATTTTAATAGGCACAACTAAAAGGCACCTCAGGTAAACAATGGAGATGGATGGATACTAGTATACTTATGGATGGACTGCCGAGTGCCGACACAGAGGTAGCTACAGCCGTGGACTAACGTACTGTGTCTGCTGCTAATATAGACTGGATGATTGATAATGAGATGAAATCAATATATATATGTATGTATATATAATATCACTAGTACTGCAGCCGGACAGGTAGATAATATATTTATTAGGTAATGATGACTGATGACGGACCTGCTGGACACTGTCAGCTCAGCAGCACCGCAGACTGCTACAGTAAGCTACTATACTCTATAGTAGTATGTACAAAGAAGAAAGAAAAAAAAAACCACGGGTAGGTGGTATACAATTATGGATGGACTGCCGAGTGCCGACACAGAGGTAGCTACAGCCGTGGACTAACGTACTGTGTCTGCTGCTAATATAGACTGGATGATTGATAATGAGATGAAATCAATATATATATGTATGTATATATAATATCACTAGTACTGCAGCCGGACAGGTAGATAATATATTTATTAGGTAATGATGACTGATGACGGACCTGCTGGACACTGTCAGCTCAGCAGCACCGCAGACTGCTACAGTAAGCTACTATACTATAGTAGTATGTACAAAGAAGAACGAAAAAAAAAAAACCACGGGTAGGTGGTATACAATTATGGATGGACTGCTGAGTGCAGACACAGAGGTAGCTACAGCCGTGGACTAACGTACTGTGTCTGCTGCTAATATAGACTGGATGATTGATAATGAGATGAAATCAATATATATATGTATGTATATATAATATCACTAGTACTGCAGCCGGACAGGTAGATAATATATTTATTAGGTAATGATGACTGATGACGGACCTGCTGGACACTGTCAGCTCAGCAGCACCGCAGACTGCTACAGTAAGCTACTATACTATAGTAGTATGTACAAAGAAGAAAGAAAAAAAAAAACCACGGGTAGGTGGTATACAATTATGGATGGACTGCCGAGTGCCGACACAGAGGTAGCTACAGCCGTGGACTAACGTACTGTGTCTGCTGCTAATATAGACTGGATGATTGATAATGAGATGAAATCAATATATATATGTATGTATATATAATATCACTAGTACTGCAGCCGGACAGGTAGATAATATATTTATTAGGTAATGATGACTGATGACGGACCTGCTGGACACTGTCAGCTCAGCAGCACCGCAGACTGCTACAGTAAGCTACTATACTATAGTAGTATGTACAAAGAAGAACGAAGAAAAAAAAACCACGGGTAGGTGGTATACAATTATGGATGGACTGCTGAGTGCCGACACAGAGGTAGCTACAGCCGTGGACTAACGTACGGTGTCTGCTGCTAATATAGACTGGATGATTGATAATGAGATGAAATCAATATATATATGTATGTATATATAATATCACTAGTACTGCAGCCGGACAGGTAGATAATATATTTATTAGGTAATGATGACTGATGACGGACCTGCTGGACACTGTCAGCTCAGCAGCACCGCAGACTGCTACAGTAAGCTACTATACTCTATAGTAGTATGTACAAAGAAGAAAGAAAAAAAAAACCACGGGTAGGTGGTATACAATTATGGATGGACTGCCGAGTGCCGACACAGAGGTAGCTACAGCCGTGGACTAACGTACTGTGTCTGCTGCTAATATAGAGTCTAGACTGGATGATAAATTATTGATAATGAGATGAAATCAATATAATATCACTAGTACTGCAGCCGGACAGGTACTATATATATTTATTATGTAATGACTGATGACGGACCTGCTGGACACTGTCAGGTCAGCACAGCACCGCAGACTGCTACAGTAAGCTACTATAGTAGTATGTATAAAGAAGAATGAAAAAAAAAAAACCACGGGTAGGTGGTATACAATATTATATATATATATATATTATATACAATTATATATATATATATATAATATATATATTAAACTGGTGGTGATTGATTATTAAACTGGTGGTCACTTCAGGACAGGTCACGTTGCAACTTGCAACTAGTACTCCGAGGCCTAAGCAGACAATCACAAAATATATTATTATACTGGTGGTCAGTGTGGTCACAACAATGGCAGTGTGGCACTGACTCTGGCAGCAAAAGTGTGCACTGTACGTTATATGTACTCCTGAGTCCTGCTCTCAGACTCTAACTGCTCCCCACTGTCAGTGTCTCCCCCACAAGTCAGATAATACACTTACAGTCACACTATCTAATCTATAAATATCACTTCAGCAAGTAGTATAGTAGTATACAGTAGTACTCCTCCTAATAATGCTCCCCGAAAATACTGTGTCTCTCTCTTCTCTAAACGGAGAGGACGCCAGCCACGTCCTCTCCCTATGACTCTCAATGCACGTGTGAAAATGGCGGCGACGCGAGGCTCCTTATATAGAATCCGAGTCTCGCGATAGAATCCGAGCCTCGCGAGAATCCGACAGCGTGATGATGACGTTCGGGCGCGCTCGGGTTAGCCGAGCAAGGCGGGAAGATCCGAGCCTGCTCGGACCCGTGTAAAAAACCTGAAGTTCTGGCGGGTTCGGATTCAGAGGAACCGAACCCGCTCATCTCTAGTATAATGCCAATAATTTTTTAGAAATTAGCAGTTTTTTATCGGGGGAAACCCACGCTTCATCACACACCTCATTTAATTCATCTGATTCAGGAAAAACTACGGGTAGTTTTTTCACACCCCACATAATACCCTTTATTGTGGTACTTGTAGTAAATGTTCAAAACCTCCTTCATTGCCGTGATCATGTAACGTGTGGCCCTACTGGAAAATACGTTTGTTTCCTCACCGTCGACACTGGAGTCAGTGTCCGTGTCAGTGTCTGTATCGACCTGAGGTAACGGGCGTTTTATAGCCCCTGACGGTGTTTGAGACGCCTGTACAGGTATTAATTGATTTGCCGGCTGTCTCATGTCGTCAACAGTCTTTTGTAAAGTGCCGACACTATCACGTAATTCTTTCCATAAGACCATCCAGTCAGGTGTCGACTCCCTAGGGGGTGACATCACTAACACAGGCAATTGCTCCGCCTCCACACCATTTTCCTCCTCATACATGTCGACACAGCGTACCGACACACAGCACACACACAGGGAATGCTCTGATAGAGGACAGGACCCCACTAGCCCTTTGGGGAGACAGAGGGAGAGTTTGCCAGCACACACCAGAGCGCTATATATATATATAGGGATAACCTTATATAAGTGTTTTTCCCTAATATAGCTGCTGTATATATTAATATGCCAATTTAGTGCCCCCCCTCTCTTGTTTTACCCTGTTTCTGTTGTGCAGGACTGCAGGGGAGAGTCAGGGAGCCTTCCTCCAACGGAGCTGTGAGGAAAAAATGGCGCTTGTGTGCTGAGGAGATAGGCTCCGCCCCTTTTTCGGCGGCCTTTCTCCCGCTTTTTTGTGGAAAACTGGCAGGGGTTAAATACATCCATATAGCCCAGGAGCTATATGTGATGTATTTTTAGCCATTTAAGGTGTTTTCATTGCGTCCCAGGGCGCCCCCCCCCCAGCGCCCTGCACCCTCAGTGACCGGAGTGTGAAGTGTGCTGAGAGCAATGGCGCACAGCTGCGGTGCTGTGCGCTACCTTATTGAAGACAGGACGTCTTCTGCCGGCGATTTTCCGGACCTCTTCACTCTTCTGGCTCTGTAAGGGGGTCGGCGGCGCGGCTCCGGGACCCATCCATGGCTGGGCCTGTGATCGTCCCTCTGGAGCTAATGTCCAGTAGCCTAAGAAGCCCAATCCACTCTGCACGCAGGTGAGTTCGCTTCTTCTCCCCTTAGTCCCTCGATGCAGTGAGCCTGTTGCCAGCAGGACTCACTGAAAATAAAAAAACCTATTTAAACTTTTACTCTAAGCAGCTCAGGAGAGCCACCTAGATTGCACCCTTCTCGTTCGGGCACAAAATCTTAACTGAGGCTTGGAGGAGGGTCATAGGGGGAGGAGCCAGTGCACACCAGCTAGTCCTAAAGCTTTTACTTTGTGCCCAGTCTCCTGCGGAGCCGCTATTCCCCATGGTCCTTTCGGAGTCCCCAGCATCCACTAGGACGTTAGAGAAATCTGTCTTTTCGAATCTTTCCTTTTTTTCGGCGCCCTGTGTGCATTGTCATACCGGCAGCTGGAGGATAGGGTTCTGACAGCAAACGTGTTACACCCACCAACAGCTGACGTGAGCCTTGGGGGGGGGACTGTGGGGACTGGTGTCCCTGGCCCTTACAGAGAGGGAGTCCAGCCCTGACTCCTACTGCCAATACCTCTAGAGCTGCACCAGGGGGGCGATGCACAGGAAGGAATACTTAAAAAAACAAGCCTTATCTGCGCATCAGCTCTCTGTACACCGTTCCTGTAGGTCCGCAACACACCACCTTATGTAAAGTCACAATAAATGACATCACATAGGGGTGGAGCATTGCGGCAGAATAGTTTTGGGGGGGAGGGAGGGGCCCTGTCTATTTTGTCAGTCCCGGGCCCCATAATGTCTCATGGCAGCCCTGCCCGTAAATAGACTTAATTCATTGGGAAATAAAGACGCAGGGGCAAGAATTGGGAGGTAAAAAAAGGGCAGCAATTTACTGATAGAAAAAGCAAGAACTTTACAGCGGCATAGAAAGGACGGTCCCCAATCCAGAGCCGGCCATAACCAATATGATGCCCTAGGCAAGATTTTGGCTGGTGTCCCCTAGCGCCACCATTAGTTCCGCCTCTGAACATGCACCCCTTTCCCAGCACCATCACCCCTCACCCATAGCAGTCCTTATTTTGGTGTTCCTACCCCTTATATTTTAAATAGGAACAGTGTGCACTTTTGGCGCACAGCCCAAAAAGGGGCATGTTTTTTGCTGGCAAGGGACATGGCCACACAATAGTAACCCCAATTCCAATTACGCCACACAGTGCTGCAACTTTATTCATATTTTAGCATACAATAGTGTCCCTTATTCACGTTACATGACACAGTAGTACCACTTTACCTTATAAATGTTACTCCTCACAGTGGTGCCCCTTATTAACATTACACTACACCATATTACTCTTTATTCACATTATGCCACACAATAGTGCCCTTTTTATACATAACACCACACAGTAGAACACCTTATACACATAATGCCACACATTAGTAATGCCTTTATACACATAATACCACACAGTAGTGCCCTTTCTATACGTTGCGCCACACACTAGAGCACCTTATACACATAATGATAATCATTAGTAATGAATTTATACACATAATACCACACAGTAATGCCCCTTACACATATGACACACGTTATTAATGTCCTTATAAACATAATGCGCCTTACACATTATGCCAACCTTTATTAATGCCCTTATACACATAATGTCCCTTACACATATGCCGCACATTATTAATGCCATTATACACATTATAACACACATAGTGCCTCTTACACATATGCCGCACATTATTAGTGCACTTATATACATAATGACACACATAATGCCCCTTACATATATACCGCACATTATTAATGCATTTATACATGACACACATAATGCCCCTTACATATATACCGCACATTATTAATGCATTTATACATGACACACATAATGCCCTTTACATCTATGCTGAACACTATTGCACAACCAACCCACTCGCACACATCACTCACACGGCCGCTAACACTGTGACCTCTGCCTCTGCTTGGTTACAGATGTGTCCTCAAACATCTTGCCTCAACACACCATGCAGCAGGAGATTGCGGGCCAGAGTCAGCTGGCAGCTCCGCTAACGTCGGGGCGCCTTTTTTGATGAAAATGCATCTTATTTGCATTGCTATGTGGTTAGGATGCACAAGCAGCTTCTGCTAATTAAAATGATATGCGGCATGCCTATATTCTGTGTTCGACTGTGGCTGTATCTGCATATGAAATGCTACACACAGAATATAGGCATGCCGCATATCATTTTAATAGGCAGAAGCTGCTTGTGCCCTAGGCATACCAAATGCCACAGGCATTTGCCTAGTTTGCCTATGCCTATGGCCGGCTCTGCCCCAATCAGTGCAGCCCAACAGCGCCAACCCAACAACAACCTACACTGCAGACGGTGATCATCCTATGGGTGCCCTTAAAAGAAAAGTAGGGTATCAAACCATAGTTGGCGACTTTACGGATGCCCCCACCGGGATGGAGTGTGACACGGTGAAAGAGGCAGAGAGTGGGGGTGTGGCTGTGCATTTGTGTCATTGTAGACACGCCCCCCACTGTACAATGCCAATATCACCGGCATTGTATAGTGGGGAGTATGGCTATGGTGACGCAATTTGGTGAGAACCACATCATCAGGTGCCTGCACACGGGCTCCGATCCGGCCGCAGACACATATGCGGCAGCGTTGCATCCACCGGACCCAACCACAGCATGCTGTTGTTGAGCCCGATGACGGGACGACGGGATTTCAAGGAGAACACATACATTTCAATGTATGTGTTCACACAGTGCGGCTGTGTGAATAGTATGAATACACATAGCGTTTTCACCGGATGGTGGGTCCTGCGAAACGGGTACAGCAAAAACGCTTTGTGTGGCCCAAGCCTTAGGGAGGGGTCTAGGAGAAATAATTGTCGCTGTTCATATTTATTACCTAAAGAAATTGCATTTTATATCAGTGACTGGTCCACTTTAATTTTCCTTCTTTTTTTTTCCAGCTCTCGTCCAAATTTCCAGCAGATTTATATTTTTCTTATTTACGTCCCACTATGACGGTACGTCGGCTCCGTAGAGCCTTATTATTTTTAAGCAGAAAACCAGGGGGGGGGGGTCATTCCGAGTTGTTGCTTTTAGCAGCTTTGCACACGCTAAGCCGCCGCCTACTGGGAGTGCATCTTAGCTTATCAAAATTGCGAACGAAAGATTAGCAGAATTGCGAATAGACACTTCTTAGCAGTTTCTGAGTAGCTCCACACTTACTCGGCATCTGCGATCAATTCAGTGCTTGTCGTTCCTGGTTTGACGTCACAAACACACCCAGCGTTCGCCCAGACACTCCTCCGTTTCTCCAGCCACTCCGGCGTTTTTCCCAGAAACGGTAGCGTTTTTTCGCACACACCCATAAAACGTCCAGTTTCCGCCCAGAAACACCCACTTCCTGTCAATCACACTCCGATCACCAGAATGAAGAAAAAACCTCGTAATGCCGTGAGTAAAATTCCTAACTGCATAGCAAATTTACTTGGCGCAGTCGCACTGCGGACATTGCGCATGTGCATTAGCGACTAATCGCTCCGTTGCGAGAAAAAAATAACGAGCGAACAACTCAGAATGACCCCCCATATCTGTCTGCTGCCTTCTACAGTGTATCTGGATGTATGGATATACATGCCCAGTCCTCCCCTCTGCTCATACAGAACACTGTCCCTGCAGGATTGCACATTGCACAGTTATGGTAACCGGCCCTTTTCCTTTAGCGCCCTAAGCCGTGGCCTGCTGCTGCCGCTGCGATATGTTCCTCGCTGTCTGCGCAGACAGCAACCAAAACTTTTTAGGGTGAAATGCTCTGCACCATCCCTGTGGGGCTCATGCTGAATGACTCTCCTGAGTGTGAGATTTGTGTGGCTCCCATCTTGCTGAATATGAGGCTGTTTATACCGTTTTCTTGGTATTCCCGGAACCCTGCGTTTCCCAGAGTCAGAGCAGTCTGCACATGTTACAGGCAGAGGACAGTGCAGCTGTTGCTTTATGTGTTATGTCATTCTTAATTCATTAATTGTGTCCTAGCAATTATTAGGTGACAGGCAACATTTCACGCTCCGCCGGAGACTGAGCACATCCAGGACTATGTACACTGTTAGCTGGTAATAGCCATAATAGGTTGTAATATTTAAGTAACATCAAGTATTACATATGGTTGCTGCTTGATTTGTTAGGGCTATAATACACTTAAAGGAGAATTCTACAATATCATGTTTGAATATAGTTTACTGGGTTCACACAGATGGAATTACAGCTGCCTTGTAGAAGTGTTCGTATTGTAGCAGCGTTCGTATTAAGGATACATTTGTTTTTTGTTCAGCTAAAACGCATGGGCGTCCTTCATAGACAGTGATAGCAACAGCGACACTGCTAGTCTCTGCAAAGTTCAAAGTTTTGCAATGGCACATTGCATGTCAATTTACATTCTGCCAAAACTTAAAAGTCCTACAGTCTCTGTTACAAAGCTTCGTTCATATAAGAGCCATAGGACTAGATATTAGTGATGAGCGGGTTCGGTTTCTCGGAAACCGAACCCCCCCGAACTTCACGCTTTTTACACGGGTCCGAGGCAGACTCGGATCTTCCCGCCTTGCTCGGTTAACCCGAGCGCGCCCGAACGTCATCATCCCGCTGTCGGATTCTCGCGAGACTCGGATTCTATATAAGGAGCCGCGCGTCGCCGCCATTTTCACACGTGCATTGAGATTGATAGGGAGAGGACGTGGCTGGCGTCCTCTCCATTTAGAATAGAAATAGATAGTGAGAGTGAGACACTTGATTTACTGGAGCTTAGGAGTACTCAGAGAGTGCAGAGTTTACTAGTGACTGACCAGTGACCACCAGTGCAGTTTTATTATATTATTATTTAATATAATCCGTTCTCTGCCTGAAAAAAAACGATACACAGTGACACAGTAACAGTATACCATATCTGTGCTCAGCCTCAGTGTGCTGCATCATCTATGTATATCTGACTGTGCTGAGTGCTCACTGCTCACACAGCTTAATTGTGGGGGAGACTGGGGAGCAGTTATAGCAGGAGTACATATATTTAACAGTGCACACTTTTGCTGCCAGAGTGCCACTGCCAGTGTGACTGACCAGTGACCAGTGACCACCAGTATATTGTGATTGTCTGCCTGAAAAAGTTAAACACTCGTCGTGTGGTGTTTTTATTCTATAAACGCATTCTGCTGACAGTGTCCAGCAGGTCCGTCATTATATAATATATACCTGTCCTGCAGTAGTGATATATATATATTTTTTATATCATTATCTTCCAGTCTATACTAGCAGCAGACGCAGTACGGTAGTCCACGGCTGTAGCTACCTCTGTGTCGGCAGTCGCTCGTCCATAATTGTATACCTGCCTGTGGTGGTTTTTTTTTTTTCTATCTTCTTCATACTAGTAGTTAACTTTAGGAGTCTGCAGTGCTGACAGTGTCCAGCAGGTCCGTCATTATATAATATATACCTGTCCGGCTGCAGTAGTGATATATATATATTTTTTTATATCATTATCATCCAGTCTATATTAGCAGCAGACGCAGTACGGTAGTCCACGGCTGTAGCTACCTCTGTGTCTGCAGTCGCTCGTCCATCCATAATTGTATACCACCTACCTGTTGTGTTTTTTTTTCTATCTTCTTGATACTAGTAGCTTACTTTAGGAGTCTGCAGTGCTGACAGTGTCCAGCAGGTCCGTCATTATATAATATATACCTGTCCGGCTGCAGTAGTGATATATATATTTTTTATATCATTATCATCCAGTCTATATTAGCAGCAGACGCAGTACGGTAGTCCACGGCTGTAGCTACCTCTGTGTCGGCAGTCGCTCGTCCATCCATAATTGTATACCACCTACCTGTTGTGTTTTTTTTTTTTTTCTATCTTCTTGATACTAGTAGCTTACTTTAGGAGTCTGCAGTGCTGACAGTGTCCAGCAGGTCCGTCATTATATAATATATACCTGTCCGGCTGCAGTAGTGATATATATATATTTTTTATATCATTATCATCCAGTCTATATTAGCAGCAGACGCAGTACGGTAGTCCACGGCTGTAGCTACCTCTGTGTCGGCAGTCGCTCGTCCATCCATAATTGTATACCACCTACCTGTTGTGTTTTTTTTTTTCTATCTTCTTGATACTAGTAGCTTACTTTAGGAGTCTGCAGTGCTGACAGTGTCAGGCAGGTCCGTCATTATATAATATATACCTGTCTGGCTGCAGTAGTGATATATATATATTTTTTATATCATTATCATCCAGTCTATATTAGCAGCAGACGCAGTATCGTAGTCCACGGCTGTAGCTACCTCTGTGTCGGCAGTCGCTCGTTCATCCATAAGTATACTAGTATCCATCCATCTCCATTGTTTACCTGAGGTGCCTTTTAGTTGTGCCTATTAAAATATGGAGAACAAAAATGTTGAGGTTCCAAAAATAGGGAAAGATCAAGATCGACTTCCACCTCGTGCTGAAGCTGCTGCCACTAGTCATGGCCGAGACGATGAAATGCCAGCAACGTCGTCTGCCAAGGCCGATGCCCAATGTCATAGTACAGAGCATGTAAAATCCAAAACACCAAATATCAGTAAAAAAAGGACTCAAAAATCTAAAATAAAATTGTCGGAGGAGAAGCGTAAACTTGCCAATATGCCATTTACCACACGGAGTGGCAAGGAACGGCTGAGGCCCTGGCCTATGTTCATGGCTAGTGGTTCAGCTTCACATGAGGATGGAAGCACTCAGCCTCTCGCTAGAAAAATGAAAAGACTCAAGCTGGCAAAAGCACAGCAAAGAACTGTGCATTCTTCGAAATCACAAATCCACAAGGAGAGTCCAATTGTGTCGTTTGCGATGCCTGACCTTCCCAACACTGGACGTGAAGAGCATGCGCCTTCCACCATTTGCACGCCCCCTGCAAGTGCTGGAAGGAGCACCCGCAGTCCAGTTCCTGATAGTCAGATTGAAGATGTCAGTGTTGAAGTACACCAGGATGAGGAGGATATGGGTGTTGCTGGCGCTGGGGAGGAAATTGACCAGGAGGATTCTGATGGTGAGGTGGTTTGTTTAAGTCAGGCACCCGGGGAGACACCTGTTGTCCGTGGGAGGAATAGGGCCATTGACATGCCTGGTGAAAATACAAAAAAAATCAGCTCTTTGGTGTGGAATTATTTCAACAGAAATGCGGACAACATTTGTCAAGCCGTGTGTTGCCTTTGTCAAGCTGTAATAAGATGGGGTAAGGACGTTAACCACCTCGGAACATCCTCCCTTATACGTCACCTGCAGCGCATTCATCATAAGTCAGTGACAAGTTCAAAAACTTTGGGCGACAGCGGAAGCAGTCCACTGACCAGTAAATCCCTTCCTCTTGTAACCAAGCTCACGCAAACCACCCCACCAACTCCCTCAGTGTCAATTTCCTCCATCCCCAGGAATGCCAATAGTCCTGCAGGCCATGTCACTGGCAATTCTGACGAGTCCTCTCCTGCCTGGGATTCCTCCGATGCATCCTTGCGTGTAATGCCTACTGCTGCTGGCGCTGCTGTTGTTGCTGCTGGGAGTCGATGGTCATCCCAGAGGGGAAGTCGTACTCATAAGACCACTTTTACTACTTCCACCAAGCAATTAACTGTCCAACAGTCCTTTGCGAGGAAGATGAAATATCACAGCAGTCATCCTGCTGCAAAGCGGATAACTGAGGCCTTGGCATCCTGGGCGGTGAGAAACGTGGTTTCGGTATCCATCATTACTGCAGAGCCAACTAGAGACTTGTTGGAGGTACTGTGTCCCCGGTACCATATACCATCTAGGTTCCATTTCTCTAGGCAGGCGATACCGAAAATGTACACAGACCTCGGAAAAAGACTCACCAGTGTCCTAAAAAATGCAGTTGTACCCAAAGTCCACTTAACCACGGACATGTGGACAAGTGGAGCAGGGCAGGCTCAGGACTATATGACTGTGACAGCCCACTGGGTAGATGTATGGACTCCCGCCGCAAGAACAGCAGCGGCGGCACCAGTAGCAGCATCTCGCAAACGCCAACTCTTTCCTAGGCAGGCTACGCTTTGTATCACCGCTTTCCAGAATACGCACACAGCTAAAAACCTCTTACGGCAACTGAGGAAGATCATCGCAGAATGGCTTACCCCAATTGGACTCTCCTGTGGATTTGTGGCATCGGACAACGCCAGCAATATTGTGTGTGCATTAAATCTGGGCAAATTCCAGCACGTCCCATGTTTTGCACATACCTTGAATTTGGTGGTGCAGAATTATTTAAAAAACGAGAGGGGCGTGCAAGAGATGCTGTCGGTGGCCAGAAGAATTGCGGGACACTTTCGGCGTACAGGCACCACGTACAGAAGACTGGAGCACCACCAAAAACGCCTGAACCTGCCCTGACATCATCTGAAGCAAGAAGTGGTAACGAGGTGGAATTCAACCCTCTATATGCTTCAGAGGTTGGAGGAGCAGCAAAAGGCCATTCAAGCCTATACAACTGAGCACGATATAGGAGGTGGAATGCACCTGTCTCAAGCGCAGTGGAGAATGATTTCAACGTTGTGCAAGGTTCTGCAACCTTTTGAACTTGCCACACGTGAAGTCAGTTCAGACACTGCCAGCCTGAGTCAGGTCATTCCCCTCATCAGGCTTTTGCAGAAGAAGCTGGAGACATTGAAGGAGGAGCTAACACAGAGCGATTCCGCTAGGCATGTGGGATTTGTGGATGGAGCCCTTAATTCGCTTAACAAGGATTCACGGGTGGTCAATCTGTTGAAATCAGAGCACTACATTTTGGCCACCGTGCTTGATCCTAGATTTAAAACCTACCTTGGATCTCTCTTTCCGGCAGACACAAGTCTGCTGGGGTTCAAAGAACTGCTGGTGACAAAATTGTCAAGTCAAGCGGAACGCGACCTGTCAACATCTCCTCCTTCACATTCTCCCGCAACTGGGGGTGCGAGGAAAAGGCTCAGAATTCCGAGCCCACCCGCTGGCGGTGATGCAGGGCAGTCTGGAGCGACTGCTGATGCTGACATCTGGTCCGGACTGAAGGACCTGACAACGATTACGGACATGTCGTCTACTGTCACTGCATATGATTCTCTCCCCATTGAAAGAATGGTGGAGGATTATATCAGTGACCGCATCCAAGTAGGCACGTCAGACAGTCCGTACTTATACTGGCAGGAAAAAGAGGCAATTTGGAGGCCCTTGCACAAACTGGCTTTATTCTACCTAAGTTGCCCTCCCACAAGTGTGTACTCCGAAAGAGTGTTTAGTGCCGCCGCTCACCTTGTCAGCAATCGGCGTACGAGGTTACATCCAGAAAATGTGGAGAAGATGATGTTCATTAAAATGAATTATAATCAATTCCTCCGTGGAGACATTGACCAGCAGCAATTGCCTCCACAAAGTACACAGGGAGCTGAGATGGTGGATTCCAGTGGGGACGAATTGATAATCTGTGAGGAGGGGGATGTACACGGTGATATATCGGAGGATGATGATGAGGTGGACATCTTGCCTCTGTAGAGCCAGTTTGTGCAAGGAGAGATTAATTGCTTCTTTTTTTGGTGGGGGTCCAAACCAACCAGTCATTTCAGTCACAGTCGTGTGGCAGACCCTGTCACTGAAATGATGGGTTGGTTAAAGTGTGCATGCCCTGTTTATACAACATAAGGGTGGGTGGGAGGGCCCAAGGACAATCCCATCTTGCACCTCTTTTTTCTTTTCATTTTTCTTTGCGTCATGTGCTGTTTGGGGAGTAGTTTTTGGAAGGGCCATCCTGCGTGACACTGCAGTGCCACTCCTAGATGGGCCAGGTGTTTGTGTCGGCCACTTGGGTCGCTTATCTTAGTCACACAGCTACCTCATTGCGCCTCTTTTTTTCTTTGCGTCATGTGCTGTTTGGGGGGTATTTTTTGGAAGGGCCATCCTGCGTGACACTGCAGTGCCACTCCTAGATGGGCCAGGTGTTTGTGTCGGCCACTTGGGTCGCTTATCTTAGTCACACAGCTACCTCATTGCGCCTCTTTTTTTCTTTGCGTCATGTGCTGTTTGGGGGTTGTTTTTTGGAAGGGCCATCCTGCGTGACACTGCAGTGCCACTCCTAGATGGGCCAGGTGTTTGTGTCGGCCACTTGGGTCGCTTATCTTAGTCACACAGCTACCTCATTGCGCCTCTTTTTTTCTTTGCGTCATGTGCTGTTTGGGGGGTGTTTTTTGGAAGGGCCATCCTGCGTGACACTGCAGTGCCACTCCTAGATGGGCCAGGTGTTTGTGTCGGCCACTAGGGTCGCTTATCTTAGTCACACAGCTACCTCATTGCGCCTCTTTTTTTTCTTCTTTGCGTCATGTGCTGTTTGGGGAGTAGTTTTTGAAGGGCCATCCTGCGTGACACTGCAGTGCCACTCCTAGATGGGCCAGGTGTTTGTGTCGGCCACTTGGGTCGCTGAGCTTAGTCATCCAGCGACCTCGGTGCAAATTTTAGGACTAAAAATAATATTGTGAGGTGTGAGGTGTTCAGAATAGACTGAAAATGAGTGTAAATTATGGTTTTTGAGGTTAATAATACTTTGGGATCAAAATGACCCCCAAATTCTATGATTTAAGCTGTTTTTTAGGGTTTTTTTGAAAAAAACACCCGAATCCAAAACACACCCGAATCCGACAAAAAAAATTGGGGTGAGGTTTTGCCAAAACGCGTTCGAACCCAAAACACGGCCGCGGAACTGAACCCAAAACCAAAACACAAAACCCGAAAAATTTCCGGTGCTCATCACTACGTAGATATACAATATATTCGGCTTAGCATGGGTCATCAGAAGCAGTGTTGGTAAAATGAGCTGTGTGCATAGGAAACATGTATACTTTATATTGCCGTCTGCATACTGTAGTTGTGCATACCTTGCATTGGCCCTCATTCCAAGTTGATCGCTCGCTAGCTACTTTTAGCAGCCGTGCAAACGCATAGTCGCCGCCCACGGGGGAGTGTATTTTCGCTTTGCAGAAGTGCGAACGCCTGTGCAGCTGAGCGGCAGCAAACACATTTTGTACAGAACAAGACCAGCCCTGTAGTTACTTATTCTGTGTGATGATTGCTGCCACGAGTGACACGGTAATGACGTCAGATACCCGCCCAGCAAACGCCCGGCCACGCCTGCGTTTTTCCAAACACTCCCAGAAAACGGTCAGTTGACACCCAGAAACGCCCTCTTCCTGTCAATCTCCCTGCGTTCGCCAGTGCGACTGAAAGCGTCGCTAGAGCCTGTGCAAAATCACAATGCTCTTTGTACCCGTACGCCACGCATGCGCATTGCGGTGCATACACATGCGCAGTTTTGTCGTTTTTTAATTGATCGCTACGCAGCGAACAACGGCAGCTAGCGATCAACTCGGAATACTCATACTTTACGATCCACGTGGACTACGATTGGGAGGAGTAACCTGTGCCAAGCGCAGCGGTAGCGGAGGGAGCACGGTGCAATAATTGGGGTTACCAAGTAAACGACACCAAAGAAAATAAAAAAACTTCTCAACCTTTTTCCATGTTTACTTTGTTCATGTTGACCGAATGACAGTGTCAGGTGTCGACCTAGTCACTGTCGACCAATAGTTGTTGACCCAATGACTGTCGAGCTAGTTACTGTCGACCCTCTGATCCACACCCGTAGCTTGTATACAGGGCCGGTTCTAGACCTTGCGGCGCCCATGGCGAAAGTTTCCTTTGGGGCCCCCCCTCCCCCAACGGCGAAACAGGGGTAGTGCGCGCCACAGGCGTGCGTAAAAAAAATATATGGGGGTGTGGCTTCATAGTAAAGGGGCGTGGTCAGTTTTGCTCCCTGTAGTTTTGCCCCCTGTAGAGTTGTGCACCCTCTAGAGCTGTGCCCCCTGCAGCTGTGCCCCCAGTAGTTGTGTCTCCTGCAGCTCTTGTGCCCCCTGCAGCTGTGCCCCCAGTAGTTGTGTCTCCTGCAGCTCTTGTGCCCCCTGCAGCTGTGCCCCCAGTAGTTGTGTCCCCTGCAGCTCTTGTGCCCCCTGCAGCTATGCCCCCAGTAGTTGTGTCCCCTGCAGCTGTTGTGCCCCCTGCAGCTATGCCCCCAGTAGTTGTGTCCCCTGCAGCTCTTGTGCCCCCTGCAACTGTGCCCCCAGTAGTTGTGTCCCCTGCAGCTCTTGTGCCCCCTGCACCTGTGCCCCCAGTAGTTGTGTCCCCTGCAGCTGTTGTGCCCCCTGCAGCTATGCCCCCAGTAGTTGTGTCCCCTGCAGCTGTTGTGCCCCCTGCAGCTATGCCCCCAGTAGTTGTGTCTCCTGCAGCTGTTGTGCCCCCTGCAGCTATGCCCCCAGTAGTTGTGTCCCCTGCAGCTGTTGTGCCCCCTGCAGCTGTGACCCCAGTAGTTGTGTCCCCTGCAGCTGTTGTGCCCCCTGCAGCTGTGCCCCTAGTAGTTGTGTCCCCTGCAGCTGTTGTGCCCCCTGCAGCTGTGACCCCAGTAGTTGTGCCCTCTGCAGCTGTTGTGCCCCCCTGCAGCTGTTGTGCCCCCAGTAGCTGTTGTGCCCCCTGCAGCTGTGCCCCCAGTAGCTGTTATGCCCCCTGCAGCTGTGCCCCCAGTAGTTGTGCCCTCTGCAGCTGTTGTGCCCTCTGCAGCTGTGCCCCCAGTAGCTGTTATGCCCCCTGCAGCTGTTGTGCTCCCTGCAGCTGTGCCCCCAGTAGTTGTGTCCCCTGCAGCTGTTGTGCCCCCTGCAGCTGTGCCCCCAGTAGTTGTGCCCTCTGCAGCTGTTGTGCCCCCTGCAGCTGTGCCCCCAGTAGCTGTTATGCCCCCTGCAGCTGTGCCCCCAGTAGCTGTTATGCCCCCTGCAGCTGTTGTGCCCCCAGTAGTTGTGCCCCTCTTAGTGTGCCCCCAGTAGCTGTTGTACCCCCTGCAGCTGTTGTGCCCCCAGTAGCTGTTGTGCCCCCTGCAGCTGTGCCGCCAGTAGTTGTGCCCCTCTTAGTGTGCCCCCAGTAGCTGTTGTGCCCCCTGCAGCTGTTGTGCCCCCAGTAGCTGTTATGCCCCCTGCAGCTGTTGTGCCCCCAGTAGCTGTTGTGCCCTTTGCAGCTGTGCCACCAGTAGCTGTTATGCCCCTGCAGCTGTTGTGCCCCCAGTAGCTGTTGTGCCCCCTGCAGCTGTTGTGACCCCAGTAGTTGTGTCCCCTGCAGCTGTTGTGCCCCCTGCAGCTGTGCCCCCAGTAGTTGTGTCTTCTGCTGCTGTTGTGCCCCCTGCAGCTGTGCCCCCAGTAGTTGTGTCCCCTGCAGCTGTTGTGCCCCTTGCAGCTGTGCCCCCAGTAGTTGTGTCCCCTGCAGCTGTTGTGCCCCCTGCAGCTGTGCCCCCAGTAGTTGTGTCCCCTGCAGCTGTTGTGCCCCCTGCAGCTGTGCCCCCAGTAGTTGTGCCCTCTGCAGCTGTTGTGCCCCCTTGCAGCTGTTGTGCCCCCAGTAGCTGTTGTGCCCCCTGCAGCTGTGCCCCCAGTAGCTGTTATGCCCCCTGCAGCTGTTGTGCCCCCTGCAGCTGTTGTGCCCCCAGCAGCTGTTGTGCCCCCTGCAGCTGTGCCCCCAGTAGCTGTTATGCCCCCTGCAGCTGTTGTGCCCCCAGTAGCTGTTGTGCCCCCCTGCAGCTGTGCCCCCAGTAGCTGTTATGCCCCCTGCAGCTGTTGTGCCCCCAGTAGTTGTGCCCCTCTTAGTGTGCCCCCAGTAGCTGTTGTGCCCCCTGCAGCTGTTGTGCCCCCAGTAGCTGTTGTGCCCCCAGTAGCTGTTTTGCCCCCTGCAGCTGTTGTGCCCCCAGTAGCTGTTGTGCCCTTTGCAGCTGTGCCCCCAGTAGCTGTTATGCCCCCTGCAGCTGTTGTGCCCCCAGTAGCTGTTGTGCTCCCTGCAGCTGTGCCCCCAGTAGCTGTTATGCCCCCTGCAGCTGTGCCCCCAGTATCTGTTATGCCCCCTGCAGCTGTGCCACCAGTAGTTGTGCCCCTCTTAGTGTGCCCCCAGTAGCTGTTGTGCCCCCTGCAGCTGTGCCCCCAGTAGCTGTTATGCCCCCTGCAGCTGTGCCGCCAGTAGTTGTGCCCCCTGCAGCTGTGCCCCCAGTAGCTGTTGTGCCCCCTGCAGCTGTGCTCCCAGTAGTTGTGCCCCCAGTAGTTGTGCCCCCTGCAGCTGTGCCCCCAGTAGTTGTGCCCCCAGTAGTGTGCCCACCAGTAGCTGAGCCCCTAGTAAAAAAACAAAAAATAATTACCTGCCCCCGTTCCTGCTTCCCGACCACTGCACTCCGTCTCCGCCGCCGGCACCGCTCCTCTAATCTTTGGGAGAGACGTCATGACGTCTCTCCCATAGCGCCGCACAGAAAGGTCCTCTCCGCGAAGGGAAACTAGACGCTACCTCACTGCACGTCTAGTTTCCCTTCGCGGAGAGCACCTTCCCTAACCATCGCCTCCGCCATCCTAGTTAGTAGCGTCTCTTGCCACGGCGACGGCGACCCCGGGACAGCAGCGCCCCAGGCAAAAGTCCTGCTTTCCCGTGGTAACAGCCGCTACTGCTTGTATATGCGTCAACGCACTCTCACTGAACACTGCAGCCCAGCAATGTCTCCACGGTGATTAGCGCAGAAGTGTTCCTGATGTCATGTGATAGCTGTCGCCGGTTCAGGATGGCGAGGAACAATGCGCTTTATCATTAATAGAAAACATTTCTGTTACATTTCAAATGTTAGTAAAATAATTTATACATATAATGTTTCACCAATTTAAGTTTTTTTAATTTTTCCGTACAATTTTTATTAAGAGAAAAATGCAGACAAAGCGCCTTATTCAGACTTGGCCGCAGCGCAGTTTTGCCAGCATCAGCAAACTGCGCATGCGCAGCGGCCAAATCATGCCTGCGCGACCTTACACATTGCGGCCGCATCCCAAAAAGGTTGTGGGTGAAATGTGAATGACCGCGGCGAGCGTTTGCAGGGCGGTGACGCAGCGTTGCAGAGGCATGGTGAGCTGAACAGGGGCATTTTCGAGGCGGCTGCGTGACGTCACAAGCAGCCATTCTGATTTGAAAGATGGCGGCGGACCGCCTGACAGCGTAGCCAGGCTGTGCTGCCAGGGGTCAACCTTGGTTCGTTGCGTGCACGATGTAATTGGTTCATAGCATCTATGCTGCACAAGACTCTCTGTCTGCACACAGGTTCCTGAGGGGAGATTTACTAAGAAACAATTTTGAGTGAGATTAGATATTGCCCTTAATCGCCTCTTATACAGGAACAAAAATCTAACATTAAGGGGACGATTCATCATCATCTGAGATGCAGACGTCATGTAATAAAACCGCCCAAACTCGCAATGCGATTATTGTATACGTCGCATGGATGTATCAATAATCACCTGCTCGGACACAGCTTGCGAGAAAGCCCTGTCTCTGCGAATGCCCTCCGCTACGTTATTGGGGTATTTTTCTCGAAAAGTTCCTACTGCATGTGCAGCCGAAGTCACTACCACCGCGCCGGGTACCCCTCGCACCGAGACCCCACCCAACCGGTAAAGATACTTACCAGTCCTGGGCGCTGGGGATCGGTGCTCTTGGAGGGCCGCCGGGCATTGCATCATATGTGCTGCTGTGACGGGTGTAGTATGGTACGCCGGCGGTCGGGCTCCCGGCGACCAGCATATCGGCCCTGGGAGGCCGACCGCCGGCATACCGACAGTGTGGCGAGCGCAAATGAGCCACTTGCAGGCTCGCTGCGCTCGTATTTTATTCTCCCTCCAGGGGGTCGTGGACCCCCACGAGGGAGAATAAGTGTCGGTATGGCGGCTGTCGGGATTCCGGCGCTGGTATACTGTGCGCTGGGATCCCGACAGCCGGCATACTGAAGACCACCCGCTGTGACCGGGGGGGCAATAGTCAAATGAGCTTACAGTATCTATCCGCTAGGGAAGTACCGGGACTGACTGCACAGCCCCTACCTCCCTAGTGGACAGATACGCTCATTTGACGCTTGTATGTCCTGCATTTACTGCTGGAGTATATGTTTTATAGTTTTATTACTGTATTTTAGTTAAAGAAATGTACTTCCAGTATGTTTATGTGGGACGAGTTGTGTCCCTAGATAGAAGCACTTGCCTCTGTGTACGGTTTTTACAGTACACACTATGGTCTCTTATACCTCTACCTGTGGGCCATTGGCCGAAGGTTACCTGAGCGAGTTACCTGGTCTATCTACACTGCAGTGAATGACTGTTACTCAGCACTCTATTGACACTAGTAGGTGCTCACCTGTACTCTATTGCTTTATTTCCTTATTCTGTTCACACAGCATACTGAACAGGAGCTATATGTATGTATGTATGTATGTGTATGTATATGTGTATGTATGTATATATATATATATCTATCTATCATAGGCGTTTCTATAATGGGTGCAGTGCGCGCGGTTAACACCGCACACCCTGCACCCATACATCATACTTACCTCTCTGGAGTCCCACAGCGGCGGCCCTGCAGTGCGGAGACACATCACTTGGAAAATGGCCGACGTGGCCAAGTGATTTACGCATGCGCACTGGAGATGTCCCCGGGAACACGTTGCAGGTGCCATGTTCCCAGACACTTGCGCATGCCCAGTAGACTCTGGTATATAGCTTTATGCCAGAGTCTAATCGCTAGATAGATAGATAGATAGATAGATAGATAGATAGATAGATAGATAGACATGAGATAGATAGATAGACATGAGATAGATAGATAGATAGATAGATAGATAGATTGACAGATAGATAGATTGACAT